>NW_011500927.1:17104-30835 GCF_000495115.2 Populus euphratica | reverse complement strand
TATTGTTGTTGTTGTTGTTATTCTTATTGTTGTTGTTTTATTGTTGTTTTTAATTTGTACAATTAACCTCCCTGTGGTTTGACCCCGGTCTTGCCGGGTTATTTATTACTTCGACACTCCTGCACTTGGGAGAAGACATCAATCTTTTAGTTGTGTCATATAACCATCATGTGAGTCTTTTTATAAATATATATGATCTTTTTATATGAAATTCTCATGGAGATTAATTCAATATACATGTTATCTAACAAACACATATATGCTCATTTAAGGTATCTCTTACACTTCAACTTATAAGAGCAGTTGCTTTTTTCATAAAGGAAGGAATATGATAATTAATATCCAATATTAATAGAACATTGACCATGAACATTTAAGTTCAATGCTTTAATGTAATAGGAACCTCATAATTATAACAGTTTTATAATTTTGTTTGTAAAATATTTTTATTTCATGGACTTATATTTATTCTATATTCATTAATTAAACATTAGATTCATTAATTGAATATAAATTAATATTAAGATAAATAAAGTCTTTATTAATATACCACTTGTACTAAAGTCAATCATTCATATATTAAATACCATAGTACTCTACTTATTGATAATACTTTCACTAGGATAATGGTTTAGCAAAAGGTTTTACAAAATTCTTTTTAGTAGGTAATTACTTTATTTTTATATATTTCCTTTTTATGTTTTGTAATTAAATAAAATTGTTTAATATATTTTTGAATCATTGATAGTAACTTGATTCCTTTACTTATACAATAATTTCATTGTTATTACAATACATGACTAATGTTAGGAATTATATCTAGTTTAATGATTTTTTTTATTTAAATAATTTTTTTTGTCTCTTTAAATACAGATATGTACTTAGCTTTAGTTATAGAAATTATTTGAAATCCAATGTTTTTTTATTTAGTTGGTGAGAAAAGCAAGAAAATCTTACTTAATATTTCTCATTCAAAAGTAAAAATTCTTCAATGTTTTTCCTTCCTCCCTTCTATTTCATCTGTATTTTGAACCATAAATATATATAATTTAATTTTCCTTACAGTTATTTTTAATATAAGATTAATTTTATTTATATGGAGATCCATCATTAACCATATTTTTTAAACTATTACCAAATAAATTTAAAACTTCTCTCTTTAATATTTTTTACACCCTTAACATTTCTCCTTTAGTTAAATCTTACTTAATATTTCTCATTCAAGATTTCCACCTCGTACCAAACCAAATGCAACCTAATATTTAACCCTCTTTTTATGCTAAATACTATCCTCCTTGGGAATTTCTCCTCTCTCGTAGATTATTCTACTGCTCAAGTAACCCCTCTAATGTAAAGAAAACATAAGGGACTAAAATCGAACTTTTTATAGTTAAGGGTCATGTATGTAGTTTGCCCGTTTCTAAGACACTATAATGTCGTTAACCGACCAAACTACCACCGTTTATACTTGAAAGAAGATGTAAGAAATAGAAACTTTACCGTCTATATCATTGGTGTACAGGAATTGTCGTAATAGAAAAATAAAAATAAATAAATAAATAAATCACTTAAAAAGCGCTACTTTGATAATCCTTCACTTACTCTCTCAATTTTCCGAGAAAATCTCCCTTCAGAAAGCTTTCAAGAAATCCATCTCCACGATTCTCCAATACCCATTTCAAGGTAAGTGCTGTTAATTACTATGTCTTTTGGAGCTTAGAATGTTGTTTTCTTGATCTGGATAGATTTGTTTTGGTTCATGTTAGACAATTTTGTAGGTGATAGTCTTGGAATCCTGATTAAGTTAAGAAGTGTTAGTGGTGATTCTTTAATAGGTTTTGGTAGTTTTTGTAAAAATTTTGGTTCATCTAATGATGCCACCAAAAAGAAAGAAATGGACAGAAGTAGAAGAGAAAACCCTAATTGAGAAATATGGAGAGATGGTCTCTGATGGGACCCTTGCAAAAATGAAAACTAGAGAGAAGAAATACAAACCAATTGCTTTGTACGTGAATTCTTTGCACCATGTTCATGATCCGATGGCATACCCTTGGCAATGGACATGGAAAGATGTGTCCACTAAGGTGCAGAACATGAGGCATCAATACATGCTTGTTAAGCAAAAGATTAAGAAACCTGAGTTTTCATCAATGGATAATTTAGGTTGTGGTGGTGGAGAGTGTAGTGGCAATGAGGATGAGTTTGATTGGTTGGAAGGGCATACACATTGGTCGAATTTTTTGTTGTACAAGGAGGTTTTTGGGGATCTTCCAGTTGCTTATGGGACTAATGGTAGTAATTGTAGTGATTTGATGGGAGTCTTGAATGAAGATAGGGAGACTGGTGGGGGTTTGTTAGGGGGTGTCAGGGGAATGGACATGGCAGAGTTTGGCCAAATAGGTAATTCGGCAGATGGGGATTTTGCTGGGATTGATGGGGGCGAGAATGGGGTGCTGGGTCTGGGGTTTGATTATGAAGGGGAAGAGGCAGAGGAGAATTGCAACGGTAATGATCGGGTGAGGGAGGATGGAGATGGTTTCATGTATGAAGAACCAGACCCAAATGTGTCTAATTTGAGAAAGAAGAGGAAGGCTCTGAAGGGACTAAGGAAGAGGGTGTTTGGGTTTCTATCAAACCAGTTGGGACAGTTGAGGGACATGGAGGCTCGGTTTGAGCAACGTGAGCAGGAGAGAGAGCGGGAGAGGCGGAGAGGAGAGAGCATTCAGGTGGAGAGGGAGCGAGAATGGGAGCGGAAGTTGGAAGAAAGGGAAAAGGAGAGGGAAGAGATGGAAAAAGCTAGGGAAAAGTTAATGAGGCAGAGGATTCAAGAATGGGAAGCTATGGAGAAGGAGAGCGAAGAGAGGGAAAGAAGAAGAAGAGAGGAGGACATGATTCAAGAGAGGGAATGGGAAGAGAGGATGAACAGGAAGAGGTCAGAATGGAAGAAGAGCATTGATGAGATGTTGAATCAGCACCAAGCAGAAATGGGACAGATCCAGTCCCGTTTTCTTCATGAGCAACAAAACCTTACTGGCCAGTTGCTTGGAATTGTTTCACAATCGACTGCTCCAACTGGGCTTTCTGATCATACTGGCGCTAGCAGCCATTATTTCTCACAAATGATGCAGAATTTGCATCATGTAAATGGTATGGTTCATGGGGACAGTAGGGTTGATGGAGATACTCAGGATGACCAATTTATTGTTGATGGATGATTCCTTTTCTGTGAAACCATCATCCTCTTGTTCAGCTGGGATAAAAATGGAACGTTTCTGCATGTTTACTTTGGTGACAATTGTATAGGTCAGAATTGCCAGTCATTTTGTCTTGTTCTGATGATAGAGGTGCTTGTATATTTATCTGTTTAGTGCAAAATCTTAGTCAATAAGGGATAGGTTATTGTTTGTTTCGATTTTGTTGTAACTATATTTGATAAAAATAATAAATCAACTTTTCTGGAAATATGGTAGTTGTGTTTGTTCTTCAAGTTAAGTCTTTAGTTTCTTGCTCCTCACACCCCCTCCCCCCCTTGCATTAAATTCCCTTTTGTGCCTGCCTGGATACCAGTACGCGTGATTATCTCAATTTCATAATCTAGTTCTAAATAAAGCCTTCTTGCAGCAAAGATGTCATGTACCGGTTTGCCCTGGACTTGGAAGAGATTATATCTGCTTGGAAATGTTCATTGATGCTAGTTATCTATAATTTGAAGACTTGGCATCTGAAACTCCCCATCAACTTTTCCTGAATCAACGGATCACTTTTACATATCTGTTTACCTCATGAACATGCACAAGATTCCTTAACCTCTCCTGATCCGTTTCCTATGTCTGTCATCCCTTTAACTACACTTATGTTATATCCCGTGTATTTATTTCTTGTCAGAACTTGATCAATCTGACTCTGATCTGGAACTGCTGCTCTTGGCATTTACCTGGTCAGGTGCCAGATGAACAGATCCCTCTCACAAGTCTTGGCTGCAAAATCCTTATTGAGGCTCGCAATGGCTATCCCAATTAGAAAGGGATATTTGAGGATTAAGAGCAAATTAGAACCTGAATTGATGTCCATCTAATGTACCAGGAAAATTCTTAGTTTAGCTGTAGGGATGACTAAGTTATTCATAATTAGTTTTGAACCTCCTCTAAACACTCTTAATTTGGTCTCAACGATTTCCTCGCGAAGTTGAAACAGTTCCAAGCAAGGACATCCCTGTCTCCAGTCTAGTCATTTGTCATGGGATCATTCATGATATGATAAGGATCAATGAATTGAATGTACTGTAAGTGCTTTAAACATGAAAGACAACATGAAAGACAACGTGGTAGTTGTGATGGTTATTGTTTGATTATTATTTGAGAAAAATTGTTTTATAAAAAAATAATTTTGATTGAGTTTGATTTAATATTTATGTATATTTGGTTAAACTGTAGTTAAAATTGAGATTAAATAAAAAATAATTAAATGTGTTTGGTTAATAATACTTTTAAAATTTAGGTTATAAAATAATTTAAAAAATATATTAATATTTATGATTTTTAATTTAAATATTGTAAATTTAATTATTATTATTATATGATGAAATAAATAATATTTTATATAAAATATTTTTCATTATTCCATTAAACTATCTATAATTCCATCAAGCGTGAAATACATCTGACAAGGAATATAATTTTTTTAATTTTTTAAGTGTGCAACAACATCAAGTAAAGTATAATCAGGAATAAAATTGAAATTATGATCAAATTATGTAAATGCTATGTTATTAAGTGATCTTTGTCTAATTTATATAGTGTCATTGAATAATATTAAACACTAATTTTTCAAATAAAACATAATTAAAAAATAAAAAATAATTTTAATTTTTTATTTTATTAGATCAGACTCAATTCAATATATGCTACATTGTTTATGCTAATTTTATAATTAGTATAAACAATGTGCAAGACAAAAAATACGGTGAGTGAGACTCATGAATGATAAACCATATTTTTTTTTTTAGCAAATAAGTTATACATGTTTTTTTTCATCAAATAAATTACATCTGTATTTTAAATAAAATATAGATACAACCTCTTAAACAAATACTAATATTATCACATTATAAATTAATTCAAAAACTATAAAATAACCAAACATTAATAAAAACCGATTAATACATTTAAAGCACTTAGAGTAGAATCAATTCACCCTTACTATATTGATTAAAATATCTCAAAAAATTTAACGACCATGAACTTAGCTTAAAATCCATATATAAAAGCCCTAAAAAAATACACAAAATTACATGTAAATAAACAAAAATTCCAATACTTATCTATCAAATTCAAATTAGAAGCTAGTATCTGTTATTTAGAAGTATTTTTAGAAGTATGATTGTGATTATTTTTTAAATTTTTTTATTTTAAAATGTATTAAAATAATATTTTTTTATTTTTAAAAATTATTTTTGAAATCAATATATCAAAATAATCCAAAACATACAAAAAATATTAATTGCAAATCATGTTTTTAAAAAATTTAATTTTTGTACTAAAAATTAAATTTTTATATATTTTAAATTATTTCGATACGTTGATTTTAAAAATATTTTTTAAAACTTAAATAAATATTATTTTAATATATTTCAATAAAAAAATACTTTAAAAAACCACAAACAAATTATAAATTTGCAAGCAACAACCATGCATAAATACATCAATCCCCTCGTCGCAGGAACATGCAAAAGAAAATGAAATGAAAGGTAAAAAGTGCAAGAGAAGAGAGAAGAGACATGACATTATAAAAATCATTTAATGCATTGCAAGCATTTATTGCAAAGAAAAAAAAAGAAGAAAATCCCGTTTTATTACATATATATGAATATTTATTTTTTGTTTTAAAAATATTTTTGAAAAAAAATAATTTTTTATTTTTTTCTGCTTCAAATTAATATTTTTTGATATTTTAAAATTATTTTAATATACTATATTAAAAATAATTTTTTTAAAATAAAAAAATTATTTTAATATATTTTCAAATAAAAATATATTTTAAAAATTAACTGCTATTATATTTCAAAATACCTTTATAATAGACATGTCAATGGTGAGTGTGTTTAATGACACATGAAAACCATAGTTTTAAAACCCGGCCCGGCTCGGTGGGTTGACCCGGGACCCGGCCGACCCGGGGCTGGAACCGGGCCGGGTTGATGAAAAAATAAGGTAAGCCATGACCCGGCGTGACCCGGTCGACCCGGCGGGTTGACCCGGAAACCCGGATGACCCGGCAAAACCCGGTCAAAAACCCGGTGGTAACCCGTTGACTTTTATTTATTTTTTTATTAAAACGACGTCGTTTTGAATTTTTTTTTAAATAGAAATTGACCCGGCCGACCCGTTCGACCCGGTCAAAACCCGGTGACCCGGTCAAAACTCGGAACCCGGGCCTTGGACCGGGTCAGCCACCGGGCCGGGTTTAAAAACTATGATGAAAACTAAGGTATTGTTTTAGGAATAGCTATAGGTGGTGTTTAAAACGCGATTCAAATCATGTTTTTTAAAATTTTAATTTTTTTGAATTATTTTTTTATATTTTTAAATTATTTTGATGTATTGATATTAAAAATAATTTTATTAAAATAAAAAAATAATTTTAATATATTTTTAAATTAAAAAATTTAAAAAAACAACCTACACCCCTTCTCATTTGAGTTTAGTTATTGAAAGCTACAATTAACTAATGTCTTAACGTTTCAGGAAAAATGTGCTTGGTTGCTGTTGTTTATTCAATACATACCATGACATAATTAAATTAGAGAAATATTCTGATCTCAACAACATAAAATCCCAGAATTCCAATAAAGAAGGTAGGTAGGACTGCACCTTATTGCTTCAGGATATTCAAGCTCTTGCACTGCATTATCCCCATCACCACCACTAGCTGCTTCGAAGTCGACAGATTGCAGGGTCCTTGCTGAGAGGAGAAGTCTATGGCAGCTAGTGTTGACTTCCTTTGCTCTTTTGAGGTGTGATTTCACAAATTTGGGATTCGAGATTGATGAACGCCATAGCTTGCATACACAGTTGAACCATATTAGAGACTCAAAAGGTAAGTAGGGGAGTACATCATGGATGATGTCCTGAGGGAGTTTGGACATGGCTTTTGTTCAACTACATTTTGGTTCTGTTTTTGGGGTTCCAGTTCACCAAACCTCTAATACAAACAGAGAATTTAACAAAAACAAAGGAAGCACTTGGATGTTTTTGCCGGGGCTTTAGCTCCTCTTGCCTTCAAAATGTTATAAACTGCAACATTCCCACAATACTTGGCATCCGCACACGCCTATGCAAACAAAAACCCAAAACTTCTCGAAGTAATCATTCTAACAAAACCCAACAACATAAAAAGAAATTAATGAAATAACCACCAGCGGATTGTCAACTCCCGAAGCAAGACTACCAAAAAATAATTCTTCATGAATCCACTAGTGTATCTAAACAAGGACTCGATGAACAAAATCTTACACCTGAAGAAGATGGTTCCAACTTCCAAGCATGGCTTCTCAGCTTCGTCATACATTAACCCATCATCATCATCTTACACAACCTAAACGAAGCCACTCAAATCTTCAGCAAATCACAACCCATTTTGCGGAAGGAACAGAGCAAACCCTAGGACTTCCATCAAAAAAGCAGTACAAATCCTTAAACCTCAAAAAGCTAGATGAAAGGATTGGAACCCACAAATCCTAATGACCCACAAACTACGTGACCCTACCGGACCCAGATAACGATACAAACACATCTCAAATGATAGAGCCCACAAAAGCCAAGAACCCAAAGACTAAAAGACAAGACAGACCGACCCCACCCAATTCATCCATCATCTTCTAATCCAATCCAACCCATTTACTTCCATTCATGGGGCCTCTCCTCTCATATTTGTCTCCTCACGCCCACTGCACGCGCACGTGTGCTTCTCGTATGTTACCGTGCTTACGGCCGATTGACAACAAGTTTCACCCGTGGCAGACAACTTTGCCACGTCACCACCAGCAATAAAAAGGAGGGAAGATTTCAAAATTTTAGTGACCGTTGGAACCCTCCACCGCCTCAACAACAACTATATAAAGATGCAGATAGTATGGCCTTCGCTTCACAATTACGCGTTTTTTATTTTTCCTTCTGCAATTCTTCAGGGTTACTGCTAATTTCGCTTTCTTTCTTGCCAAGAAAGAAGGTCTCCGTCTTTTAATTTTCCTGTTTGATCTTCCAGTAGGTTAATCCCTGGCACAAACCCTAATCTGCCATAAAAGAAATTGGATCTGATCCTCCTCCATTCTCTTACCATTCTTCTCTTCCAGTTCACACAGCAATGGCAATGCCATCACAAAACCCAGAAACACAAACCCTTGAAATACTAGAGGGTTTTCGATTCCGCCCTGATGATCAGGAATTGGTCCGCTTCTATCTTTACCCAAAAATCACCAACCCTAATCTCTTCACCACCTTTAATGTTCCCATTAGAGATTGCCATATTTTTGGAAATCAAGCCAGAGAACCTTGGCAAATCTGGGACTTCTTTCCCAAACGCCATGGTGAGGATCTATTCTTCTTCACCCAGCTTACCAAGAAAGGCAGGTATGTTGTTCGCAAGATCGGCGGTGGCCCTGGAAAATGGCATCAAGAGTACAAAGACCCTCCTTTCGATGTCTCCATCGACCCCAACTGCAAAGTCACTGTCATCAGAAAGGTTTTCACTTACCTCAATCCTAAATCTGACCACAATGGCTCATGGTTCTTGTTTGAGTACAGCCTGCCATCACTTTCTGAACAAATTGTCTTATGCCAATTGAGAAAGAAAGAAGTCCACAACCCCGAGACAGTCAATCTTCAGCGATCAACAACAAAAAAGAGGAAAAGGGTTGCTGACATTGAAAGTGTTGATGATGCAACAAACTACATACTGCAAAAGCCCAGGATTGATGTATTAGACCATCAGCAACAACATATCATGGGTTTCGATGGGTTAGTAGATATTGTTTCTCAAGAGGAAAACCAGCAGCAGCACTTGCAGCTTGAACCACTTCCTGATAATGGGCTGGGATTCGACTATTTCGAGTCCTTTTCTTGTGAGAATGAGCAGGACTTTGGAATTTATCTGATGGCTACTGATTCAGATAGTATATCCACTAGCAATGCTGCACCACCAAGTGTATCTACGTTTAATCCTGAAGAGAACTCACGGTCAATTGAGTTTTTGTCCGACGAAAAAGACGCGGACGCGGCTTCAGCATTAGATCATGATTTCTGTCTTCAGCTACTTGATTTAAGTGGTTGCTATGACGAGGCAGATGGGTTTCCAGCAACTAAAGCAACAGCACAGGCTAGCGCTTATTGGACTCAGGCTACACCAAACCTGGACGAATACTTCACTTCTAATGCTGTTGATTATTATCTTGAGCACGGAGTTTGCGATTCCAGCCCTACCACTTGGTCAGGGTCATTTTCTCATATGCTGCTAGAAGCACCTACATGCCTGATTCAAGAAAAAGAGATTCATATGGATTCAAATCCTTCCCTCGTGGAGAGAAACTATTGATAGCATGTTTTTCTCTCTCTGCTTTTCTTTTTTCTATTTTTCACTTCACTACGATCTTTTCTTCATTGACCTGACCATAGGCTGTTCGTATCTTGTTTTGTGCTGGTGTCTTGATGTATTAACCATGAGTTTGTGTTCATATCAGCATTAACTGTAAAAGTTTAATTGTTGGATGCTCTTAAAAGGTATTATTTTTTCCTGTTTTATTACTCACATTAATCTGTTCTTGCTGTCCTTTTGAGAGTTCTTTGGAATTCTGCTGTGATCAAACCTGTCGAAAGTAATTGCATCCTTTCCAACTAGGTCCGCAATACGGGTTACTATATATAGTACGTAGTGATGAATGATTAAACAGATACCCAGAAACCTTGCATAAGATTATGATTTAAAAGGGAATCACCCTACTTTCAAGATTTGGAATGGCCTAACATGGCCAGCCAACCAAACAAGTTAAGAAGCCAACACTAGCCCGAAGACAGAAACCATATACTTAATTACTACGTACTTGCTAGGTTTTCGAACCCATGAAATATAGTTATATGAGTAAGAAGAACATGTAGTATATGGGCTTCGGGTGGGGACTGTCTGTCAAACGGTATATATATCTATATATCTATATATATAAGACCGTTGGAGAACGCGCGTAATGTTCAGAAATCCACCGCCTCATTCAAATTACACGCGCTTTCTATCCAATCCGTCTCAACTGAGGACTAACTGACATTGTTCATCAAAATATTTTTATATTCAGTCCATCCGTTCCAGTTTCGGACTAACGCGGACATTTTCTTTGTGCCATTATTTTGTCAATCAATCAGTCAATCTGCTTTGTTTCCTCTATCTTGTTTCAATCTCCATTGTTAATCAATAATGAATCATATCATTCTCCTACAACCCCAACAATGTTTTGCCCCTCCAAACCCTATTTTGGTTCATCCTCCGCACCCCCTTCACTACTGTCCTCGACCGCCTCTTCCCTACTGTCCTCAACCCCCACTATTATGTCCCTCTGGTATTCGCTGGAACAAACCCCCGCCTGGCTTTGTTAAACTCAACACTGACGCCAGTTATAAATACATTTCTTCAAAATCTTTATAAATACATTTCTTCAAAATCTTCTATTGCTGGTGTCTGCAGGGATGATCATGGAATATGGCTGTTTGGTTTCTCTTGCAGAGTCAAATCTGAATCTGCTTTTGAAGCTGAGTTGCTGGCAGTTGAGAAGCATTAAAGTTGGCTTGGGATAAAGGGGTCCAAAAAGGTTATTTTGGAATCTGATTCGGAGACCGTGGTCAAAAGAATTCGTAATCAAGTTATCCGTCAACCTTCAACCAAAGAATCAGTTTGAGGCTGTCATCTTAGAATATCAAGCGTATGTAAATCGAGATTGGGATTGTTTCATCCATCATTCTCTCAGAGAAGACAACTTTGCAGCTGATGCATTAACGAAGATAGGAATTTCTGAATCGTTTGATTTGCACGTTTGGAAACACCCTCCAGAATCATTATTCTTGATTCTGTTGGCTGATAAGATTCCCCGACATGGTGCTTTGAATCAAAATCAGCTAGGTTATTTGAAAGTCCTGAAACGGGAATAGTTGCAGAGAAATCTCCACTGCACTGATCATGAGGTTCGGGTCATGATGGTGCTTGCTTGAAACTGTACATTGAGAGAGTTCTAGGATTATGAGTTTAAGTTGTTGTATTGTTTAAGGAAACTTGTACAGATCATTCACATTTGTATGAATCACTTGTACAGGTTATTCAAATTTGCACGACTTACAGCTTTTGATCAATTAAAATCTTTTTTTCCCCGTACAATCGATTCATTTACTTTCTCTTATATTATGCTGTGTTGATGTTTGTTTGCTCGAATGTTGGAAGTTTAAGTTATTCCATCTGTAGGAAATCTTGGTCTAAAACAAATGTTCTTCTGCCTCGTAGTTAAGGATGCTTGCCTGAAACCTTTCCTTAGATTTGCAGATTTGCAAAAGACAGTAATCAAAATCAAACCCAAGAAAGGATGTTATATGTTCTGCAAAATTCTTGCTTTGTAAGTTGTCCAGCAAAGCCATTCGCGTAAAGCATGAGAGAAAAGCGCTGTGATTGCTTGTTCAACCAACCCATCACTATTGCAAAAAACATGATTTCTGTGAATCCCAGACTCGTAGTCAAAAAACATGACAACACACTGTGGACTATCAGGAGGCAATGAAAGTACACAGTCTTTATAGCTGAAGTGAGGTACCCAAGATGACAGCAACTGAATCATCTTCTTCGAGATAGGATTCAACGGAAAACAATATCTGAACATGTATCTACTATGACAAACCAACCAAATATATGAGCAAGTTCCCAATATTTTATCTTGCAACTCTGGAATGTTTTTGACATGTTAACGACACTCTGAGATGTCATAAGAGGTCTGGCTTTCTCCACTACTTCCATGGAAGAAAACAAGACATGGAACTGATGGCCAACACAGCATGCATGGCTCGCTCTTCCTCCTCCTTGGTATTAGATTCCATTGAGAGCGTTGCTTCTTCTTCGCCCTTCGTTCTTGCAATACAACTCCTTAGTGTGTGTGTTCTTGCAATACAACTCTTTATTGTGTGTCTATAGGATTTGGGGTAAGTTATCAACAAGGACAATGTGTTGGGAATTTTAACAGAACTACGGAGTTAGAGTTCTAATTTGGTCGGGATTTTATTATTGGAAATAAGAAGTCGCCACATAATTCGGAAATTTGGATTCCTATTCTTAAAGAGGAAAGGAAACAATTACTTGCAATATTTCATGTGTATAAGCTTTAGCTATATATCAAATCACAGATATGCCCCTTGAATCAATCTGAGCTTCAAATTCTGTAACAAGAATATTAATTAAGAAGATTGATTGATAATGACGACGACTTTGCACAAAGGTGACATTTCTGGTGCACTAAAAAGAGAAGAAATAATTTTAACATATCTCCTGGAAGAGCAGACCAACATGTCATCCAGCCGTTCAGGATACTGAAGCTCCACAGGTACATTATCATTATCTCCATCACTGGCTGCTTCAAGGTGTGTGTACACGTGCGCGCACGCACACACATGTAAAAAAGACTAGTAAAAGTGTGTGAATATTTTCTTTTTTTCTACACCATTAAACTCTCATGATATGAGATCCTAACAATGGCACAAAGCAGCAATACCACCACACTCTAAATCAATCAGGAGGAGGAGAAAATCAGTCACAAACTCATGTTAATTTCCAAACAGGAACTTTCATTAATTCCAAGTCTTGTTATCACTTGCAACCTTCAGACAATTCAGGTATTGTGTTTGTTTACATGTGTTCTTAGTTGAGATAACTATCCTAAATGGAGTAAAGCAATGGAAAACTCCCCCATGCTAAGAACAAAATCGCATTTGTTGACGGAACACTTGCAAAACCAGACCCTCATTATCTAGATTTTTTTTTTAATTTGGAAAAAGTGAAATATTTCAATCAATGGTGATTTCCTGGCTCTTTAATTCCATATCCTGTGATCTCCAATTCTCCATGATACTATCGCTTACACAAAGGCAACATAAGAATTGTCGCAGAGGAGCGATATTCACAGGGTAATGCACGAGTCCATAAACTAAAAAGGTTCTCTATTTCCTACAATGGGGCAATCAATGTGTAATGGCTTACCAAACCAAATTCGAAGTTTGATTGGATGAACTTCAACTATTTGAAAAAATTCTCATGTGCACATTGTAAGCAAGTATCCAAGTATGGAACTAACTGAACCTTTTGAGGAATAGGATTTAAGCTAGTAATAAAATTTGTATAGAATAGAATTTTAATTATTGTGTTTGACTAGAACTCCGCAACATTATCTCTACTATATATATATAACCTTTGATTCAATGAATAAATATGGGTTTCTATGTTCCACAATCATATTTTATCTCTACATGATATCAGAGCAGTTGCATTAAATTGCACTGTTTTTTTTTTCTTCACTCCATTCTTCCCTTTTTCTATTCTATCTAAATCACTATGAGTGATTCCTCAAACACAACCTTTGTTACCATTAATGTTACAACTCAGGCTCCGATGAAACTCAACAGCACCAATTATCTGTCATGGCGACTTCAGTTTCAGACGCTC
>NW_011500927.1:9467-17075 GCF_000495115.2 Populus euphratica | reverse complement strand
ACGCTCTTCATTGTTTATGATCTGCAAGGCTACATAGACGGCACAAAACCATGTCCATCACAAGATCATACCACCAATATAGACAACCCCACCACTCAAACCTTAAATTAAGAATATCATACTTGGAAGCATCATGACAAATTGATTTTGAATGCCATTATAGGATCCATTACACCAACCATTATTCCTTTTATTGCTCGTGCCACAACAGCTCGTGAAGCATGGAATATCCTTGTAGCCACATATGCCACTCCATCTCGGGGTCGCATCAAACAGGTAAAAGCCAATCTCAAATTGCTAACCAAAGGCACTCTCAGCATCACAAACTTCTTGTAATCAATCAAGGCTAGAGCTGATGAACTTGCAGTCTTAGGAGCACTTGTAAACAATGAAGACTTGACAAACAAAATCCTAGAAGAGCTAAGTGATGACTACAAAGAATTGGTGAGAGCAGTGCAAGCCAGATACAATGCCATTAGCTTTGATGAACTTCATAAAAAACTATTAATGTTCGAAGCCTCACTCCAGGCAGCCAATAAAGGTGTTAATTTCTCCCCCACAACATAACTCTCCAATCGAACCCAGAGCAAGTATCCCTTCAACAACGTTGGCCAATCCATATCCAATAACTCAGGTGGAAATTGGCGCCCCTCTACCAACCAACACCATCGTTACACAGGACAAGTTTTAACCATTGACGACACCATCAACAGCAGCAGATCTCAGCCAAGGCCATATTTGGGGTATTGCCAAATCTGTGGCATTCAAGGACACATAGCGAAAAAATATCCCTCATTTCGTCTTGTTCTCCTCTATAGTAACTAAAATTCCAGTCCTACTTCGTGGCAACCGTAGGCCAACCTTGCAGAGACTAGTTCCCATACGTGGTCTCCATGGCTTCTAGATAGTAGAGTGTCCCACCACATTGGCTTACCATTTGCCCTACACCGACACAGATGATGTTATGATAGGGGATGGTAAAAGTTTGCGTGTTACTCACTTAGGTTCCTCTACTCTTCATTCATCCGCTCACTCTTTTAAACTTAACAATATGTTATGTGTGTCTAATATTAAACACAATTTACTCTCCATATATCAATTTTGTATTGATAATAATGAATTTGATGAGTTCTTGCCTGTTGGTGGGAGAAACCACTTGTAGTGGCTTTGAAACACTCGGAGGGGATAAAACACACTCTTTTATTCCAAGAACAACAAGCTTACAATAATGACAAGCTTACAATAACAACCCCTCTTTCTTTCTCTCTTTCTCTCTAGTGTTTCTCTCAATCTCTCCACACATAATTGCATAAGCTTAGCTATCTATTTATACACGAAATCAAAACAAGAAAATTCAACTTTCAAGTGTGAAGGCGTTTGTGGCTGACGGTGTGAAAGCGGCCGGCAGCTGGCGGCTGGCGGCCGGCGGCTGGACGGTTGGGCGGTGACAGCTGGTGGTTGCCTTCCTTGACCTTCTAGATTGAGTTTTATTTCAACAAATCTCCCCCTTAAACTCAATCGAGGGATGTCATTCCAAGCATGAATTTCAATCTGATAAATACTTCTCTTTTCAATGGCTTGGTAAAGATATCTGCAACTTGATCATCTGTCTTGCAGGATATCAGCTCGACTTCTTTGTTCTTTACATGCTCTCGGATGAAGTGATGGCATGTATCAATATGTTTACTTCTTTCATGATACACCGGGTTCTTTACCAATGCAATCGCTGATCGATTCTCGATATAAATCTCTGTAGGATTTTCTTGGGGAAATCCCAAAAACTTTAGCAAATTCCTCAACCATATTAAATGGCATACAACTGAGTTGGCAGCAACATACTTAGCTTCACAGCTTGATAACGTGACAATCGATTGCTTCTTGGATGACCATGTGAAAGATGTATCTCCCATGAAAAATACAAACCCTGTTGTACTTTTTCTTTCATCCAGATCTCTACCTCAATCACTATCCGAATAGCCAGTAAGATTGAAATTTGTACTTGAGGTATAAAACATACCTTCATTTATTGTGCATTTGATGTAGCGAAGAATTCTCTTGGTTGCATTCAAATGAGACTAGTCTGGCTTCTCCATATATCTGCTGATCAGTCCAACTCCGTAGAGTATATCTAGTCTGGTACATGTCAAGTACCTTAAGCTTCCTACTAAGCTTTTGAAGTAAGTTGGATCAATATTTCCAACTTTACTTTTCCTCAATTCCACTCCATTCTCAACTAGAGTTGATACCAGATTGCAGCTTTCCATCTTGAACCTTTCAAGAATATCTTTAGCATAACCGCTTTGGGATACAAAAATCCCTTCTTCTTTCTGCACCACTTCTAAGCCAAGAAAATGTGCCATCAGACCAATGTCTGTCATCTCAAACTCTTGTACCATGCTTTTCTTGAAGTCTTCAAACATGGTAGGATTGTTGCAGGTGAATATCAAGTCATCAACATATAGGCACACAAATAATATGCTGCCATCTGCTTCTTTCTTCACATAAATTGCATGTTCATATGGACATTTTTCAAATCCATTATCTTGAAAATACCTGTCAATTCTGGTATTCCAAGCACGCGGAGCTTGCTTCAAACCGTAGAGGGCTTTCTTCAACTTGTATACTTTGCCTTCATTTTCAGCATCAATGTATCCAAGTGGTTGTTTAACATAGATCTCTTCTTCTAAGAAGCCATTCAGAAATGCTGACTTCACGTCGAGTTGACAGATCTTCCATCTATATTGTGCTGCTAGTGAGATCATTAGTCTGATTGTCTCTAGCCGGGCTACTGGAGCAAACACTTTTCCATAGTCAATGCCTTCTCTCTGGTTGTAGCCTTTCACCACTAATCTTGCTTTGTATCTTTGCACTTCTCCTTTTGCATTCTTCTTTGTCTTGTAGACCTATTTGACACCTATTGCTTTCTTGTTTTTTGGCAGATAAGTCAGCTTCCACATATCATTCTTCTCAATGGCATGTATTTCTTCATCCATTGCTTTTATCCATTTCTCTTCTGTGATAGCTTCATTGAAGCTAAGTGGGTCACTATTTGCAAAGAAACAAAATAAAGTTGTATTCCATGACTTGAGTGGCGTCATACAGCTCTTCTAGATTTCTCATCCTTCTTGGTCCTTCTGATAAGGATGCTGATGATGGTTCTGATGATGATGGTGTTGATGATGATTCAGGTGTGTTTCTCTTGTTGAATACAGGAAATCTATGTACCGGACTTTATGGCTCATCTGCCGGTACTATTGGACCTTCTGCAAGTACTGTTAGTACTTCTTCGTCTTCAAGGATCAAATCAATGCTGATCCATTTGACTGCTTCTTGGTCATCATTCCATTGCCAAGTTTTATCTTCTTCAAATATAACATCTCTGCTCATAATTACCTTCTTGGTGATGGGATTATATAGCTTGTATCCCATCCTTCTCTCACCGTATCCGACAAAGATGCATTTCTCGCTTTTATCATTAAGTTTGGTCCTTCTTGCATCTGGGATCTTTGCATATGCCACACAACTAAAGACTCGAAGATGAGTAACACTTGGTTTGTGACCACTCCATGCTTTTTGTGGAGTGACAGCTTGCAAACTTCTGGTTGGGCAACAGTTCAGCAAATATATTGCACATGATACAACTTCAGCCCAGTATTGCTTGGGCAACAACTTCTTTGCTTTGAGTAGACTTCTTGCCATATCAAGAATTGTTCAATTCTTCCTCTCAGCTACACCATTCAGCTGTGGTGTATAAGCTGGTGTTGTTTGATGTCTGATGCCTTGTTGTGTACAAAATGCTTCAAATTCATTTGCTGTATATTCTTCACCTTGATCAGATCTCACGGTTCTGATCTTATAGCCACTTTGCTTCTCAACAATTGCTTTAAAATCTTTAAAACAATTGAACACTTCTGACTTCCTCTTCAAAAAATATACCCAAGTCTTTATGCTAAAATCATCAATGAAAGTGAGGAAGTACCTATTTTGTCCAGTTGACATAGACTTTATAGGACCACACACATCTGTGTGTACTAACTCCAGTGGCTTGTTTGCTTTCCAGTTGACTTCTTTGGCAAAACTGGATCTGTGATGTTTGCTAAGGACACAACTCTCACAGACTTCTTCTGGATGATCAATATGGGGCATACCTTTGACCATCTTCTTGCTTGCTAGCATCTTTAAATTTGTGAAATTCAGATGTCCAAGCCTCAAGTGCCAAAGCCATTCTTCACTGTTGGTGATGACACTCAAACACTTTGCTGCATCATATTGGATGTTTAAAGGAAACATCCTATTCTTGGATATTTTCACATAGGCAATTAATCTCCCATTGTAGTCTGTAATTGTCAGATGACAATTCTTCATGTAAAGTGTATAACCTTTCTCCAGAAGTTGACCTATACTCACCAAGTTCTGCTTTATGTCTGGGACATAGTAGACATCGACGATGTAGCTATGATCGCCATTCTTCAACTTGATTGGGATGTTGCCTTTACCTTTGAATGGAACTTTGGAGGTATCTCCAAAGGTGACAAAACCTTGTATGGTCTCATCTAGATTACCAAATAAATCTCGTTGGCCACACATGTGATTGCTGGCTCCAGAATCAAGATACCAAATATTCTCTTGATTCTTATCAAGTCCTTGTTGGACAAATAATGCAGCTGCTCCTCTACTGTTGACATCCTCTTCTGCATAGTTGACTCGCTCACGTATCTCTAGTAGAGCTTTCTTTTGACATTCAGTGCTATAGTGGCCAAATTGATTGCAATTATAACACTGAATATTCCTCTTGTCACGGTTATTGTAACCGCCTCTTCTTCCTCTAGGAGTGAATGCTTGTTGTCCTCGACCTCCTCTAGTGGTGTTTCTACCACCTCTTCCTCTAAAACCTATATTCCAAGAACCTCTGCCTTGAAATCATTGAAATCCTCCTCGTGTTTGTTGACTTCTTCCTCGAGTGGTGTATCCACTTGTTGAAGTCTCCCCTTGCTCATATCTGTCTTTGAGAGACAACTTTGCTTGTAAGGCATGCTCAATTGCCTTATCTCCATTTCTTTTTACAATCTTCTGCTCATGAGCTTGCAAAGAACTTATAAGTTCATCCACTGTTAACTTGTCCACTTCTTTGGACTCTTCAATAGCGACAACAACAAAATCAAATTTTGGATCTAGAGATCTCAAAATTTTCTCAGTAATTTGAGCATCTGAAAGGGCTTCTCCATTTCTTCTCATTTGATTGACTATCACCATAATTCTTGTGTGATAATCAGAAATGGATTCTGAGGACTTCATTTGTAATAATACCTCTTAAAGATTGGAAACAAATCTTCTTTATTCTGTCAGCACCTTTGTATTTTTGTTGGAGAGCCTTCCATATTTCTTTTGATGTTTCTGCGGAAGCAATGATTTCAAATGTCGCTTCATCAAGACCTTGATAAATGATGATCTTTGCTTTGTTGTCTTTCTTTCTATTGGCTTTGAGGACTTGCTTCTGTACCTCTGGTAAAGCATCTTCTGATTCTTTGGACTCTGGTTCATCATAACCATATTGCATAATATCTATACACTCTTGTGAACCAAGGAATGCCTTCAATCTGATGCACCAACTATCATAGTTGTCTTTGGTTAGCTTCGGGATGAGTGTTTGTGCATTTTCTGTAGTCATTTTGCTCTTTAAAGGACTATATCACCTTTTGGGAGTTGAATTTAGCAAAACCGACACCGTAGATGGATCTGGAATGGTCCAAATAGTAGGGAACCAGTCTGACTTTATAGAAAATAGGTCAAAAATGGGGCGAACCAGTCCAAAAACCAATTCGGGTGGTTTGCTGGGTTGAACCAGGAATATTCCAAGGAATATTCTTTTTGGCTTGACTTCAGAATATGGCTCGGAGCTTGGCTTGGCTTCGGAATATGGCTTGGAGCTTGGCTCGGCTTTGAAATATAGCTCGCGGCTCGGCTTGAGGCTTGGCTCAGCGCGGCTCACATATGGCGCACGTGTGGCTCACTCGTCTTCTTCCTCGGGGCACGTGGGTGATTAGTACTTAAAAGTGCATTTTTATCATGGTTTTATATCATCATTTTGCACTTGAAGTATCAATAACTCCTTAACTAAAATATGTTTTATAATAATATATCTAATAATATAAGATACCTATAATTTGTGGTAAATGTCTATTTTTAATGCAGGCCTATCACATAAATGAAAGGATTGATTGATGACTTGAAGAACTTAAATTGCAAGGATAAAGAGATGTTGATGACTTGAAGAACTTAAATTGCATGGATAAAGAGATGGCCAAACTTAGAAAAGAGATGTCGGTGCAATCCAAACCGGAACACTGTTCGGTAATTGGGTCATATCTGGAGCTACAGATCTCAGATTTAGGTCCAATTTATATGGATGGAAAGGTAAGACATAGGCCTACAACTTTCATATGGAGACCAAGATCTAAAAAGGCCATTATCAAGTCCAAATTATAGCAACAACAAAGAAGCCCGAATCTGTCTTCCAGCCCGAGCACTATTCGGTATTTTGGCCATATCTGGAGTTATAGAAGTCCAAATGAGCTGAATGTTTTACACAAGAAAACTGAGACAATTGCCTACAACTTTTATGTTTGCAACTGGCTCCAATTTTGACGTTATCAATGGCGTTTTGGGCAGACAAGAGAAGATAAGGATTGTCACCAAGTCAAAAGTTGGTCACCCACTTATCAATTAGTCATCAAATCAATAGTTCCCAATTTTGGCCTATAAAAGGAGGCATTTGCCATGCATTTAGGCATCTTGGTTTCCAGATCAAGATCATGCTCTTCCTTTCTCTCTTTGTATTTTTTGTAATGTTTATGCTTTGCTTTCATTAATATTAAGTTTATGCCTTTCATTTCCTTTCCTTTACTTAGTTAGCTTTTATGTTCTTATTTTGTTTATCTATTTTTCTTTCTTTCATTATGTCTAGCTAAGTTAATTATGTCAAGGTGAAAAGGTTACACTAATGGTGTAAGAATAAGTATAATGTAAACTTAATATGGACTTTAATGTTTGATACTAACATGTTTTATATTTGTTATCTTGTCCACTCTTTAATACTTTGCTTGTTAAATGATTAATCTTGATTTATGTTGTATAACACTTGGTACAACAAATGCTTGGCACTTTCATAGCCCATAATGTATGGTATAACCGACACCTGAGCTATGAAAGGAACTTGATTTGTTGTTAACATAAGTTATAATCATGAATGTTTGACGAGATTTACAAGTATTAGCATTAATTGAATAAGATGACTAATGTAATCATGTTAACAATATATAATCTGATTGGAACCTCCTTTGTGTGTGGTTTCCAATTCAATAATAAGAGTTTATACTATACTTGTTTGATATACCATTAGTGGAACCTCTAACCTTGACATTTGTTATTATTATTGTTTAATCCTTACATTAATATTTCATCTCCAAGTTCTCATCATCATCTTCTTCTTCTCTTTCTTTATTATTATTATTATTATTATTACTACTACTAGTATTACTACTACTAGTATTACTACTACTAGTATTACTACTACTACTACTACTACTACTACTACTACTACTACTACTA
>NW_011500927.1:6174-9429 GCF_000495115.2 Populus euphratica | reverse complement strand
TTATTATTATTATTATTATAATTTTCCATCTCCAAGTTCTCATTATTATTACTATTACTATTACTATTATTATTATTACTATTATTATTATAGTTATTGTTGTTATTGTCATTGTTGTTATTATTGTTATTATTATTATTGTTGTTGTTGTTGTTATTATTATTGTTGTTGTACTATATAATTTGTACAATTAACCTCCCTGTGGTTCGATCCCGGTCTTGCCGGCTTATTTATTACTTCGACACTCCTGCACTTGGGAGAAGACAACAATCTTTTCGTCGTGTCAAGTTTTTGGCGCCGTTGCCGGGGAGGTAAGTCCTTGTATAAATTATAATATTTATTTTATTTTCTCTTTTCACTCTTCTTGTATGTAACTTTGTTTCTTTTCTCTTATTTCTTCTTCTTTTGTTTTCTTCTTCCTTTTATTTTATTCCAACACGTGCATGAGAGTGTGGTCACGTACATCAAGTGGTAGACTTTGTAGGGTATCCTCATCATTTTCAGAAAATATGGCTGAAGAAGATAATCACTCACTTTATAATGAAAATAATGAGAATAACCGTGCTAGAACACTTAGAGACCACATGAATCCCACAAGAACAAGTGCACCATCATGCATAGTTTTTCCTCCCGATGCATCTCATTTTAATTTTAAACCAGGCATTATTCAACTTTTACCTTCTTTTCATGGCTTAGAATTGGAAAATCCATACTTGCATTTAAGGGAATTTGAGGAGGTGTGCAACACATATAATAATTTAAATTGTAGCATGAACACCATCAGATTAAAGCTTTTTCCTTTTTCATTAAAAGATAAAGCTAAAACATGGCTATAAAATTTAAGACCAGGATCCATTCGTGCTTGGGATGAAATGCAACAACAGTTTTTAAAGAAGTTTTTCCCATCTCATAGAACAAACTCTTTCAAGAGACAAATCACCACTTTCACTCAAAAACCAGGAGAAACATTTTACAAATGTTGGGATAGATATCGAGACTTGCTTAGCACTTGCCCTCATCATGGTTTTGAAACATGGAGATTGGTTTCACATTTCTATGAAGGGTTAACACCTAAAGATAGGCAAATGGTTGAATTGATGTGCAATGGAACTTTTGAAGATAAAGACCCTGATGAAGCAATGGAGTACTTAGACTTGTTAGCTGAAAATGCTCAAAATTGGGACACCGCGGGTAGTACTTAGACTTGTTAGCTGAAAATGCTCAAAATTGGGACACCGCGGGTACATATGAGGCACTGAGTAAAACTCAACCTCATACATCTAGTGGAGGTATGTACAACCTTAGGGAAGATCATGACCTTCAAGCCAAGTTTGCATCTTTAGCTAGAAAAGTCGAGGCACTAGAATTTAAAAAGAGTGGTCAATTAAAATCTGTTGAAAACATTGTGTGTCAAATCTGTGAAACAAATAAACACTCAACCAACGATTGTCCAACCTTGCCTTCTTTTAAAGAATGTCTCCATGAACAAGCCCATGCTTTAAACAGTTTTCAAAGGGCCAACCATAACCCATACTCCCAAACATACAACCCTGGTTGGAGGAATCACCCAAATTTCAGTTGGAAGAGTGAGAACAACAATGCACAAACTTCACAACCACCGTTTCAAGCACACCATAATTTCCAAAATTCTCATGGATATGCACCTCCTTATGCTCCACCTCCTAGAAGAAATCTTGAGGAAACATTGCATGCATTCATTGAAAAGCAAAAGACAGCTGCAGCGAATAAATATTCGCTGTCGAAATTGAGTCAGCTGCAGCGAATTAGAATTCGCTGCCGAATTGGGTGTTGTGCAGCGAAATTTTGATTTGCTACCAAAAATGTGTCGGCCGCAGCGAATTAGCATTCGCTGCCGAAACCGAGTCTTTTGCAGCGAATCAGCATTCGCTGCAGAATTGTGTGTTCTGCAGCAAATTTCGATTCGCTGCAAAAAATGTGACGGTTGTATCGAATAAGTATTCGCTGCTGAAATTGAGTCTTCTACAGCGAATTAGAATTCACTGCTGAATTGTGTGTTCTGCAGCGAATTAGCATTCGCTGCCGAAAATATGTCGGCTGCAGCGAATTAGAATTCGCTGTCGAATTTATGTTTCATAGCGAAATTGCGATTCACTACCGAAAATCTGTTGGCTGTAGTGATTTGCTGCTGAAGTTGAGTTGTCTGCAGCAAATTAACATTCGCTGTCGAGTTTCATATTCTATAGTGAATTTGTGATTCGCCACCGAAGTTGAGTTGGTTGCAGCGAAATTGTGATTCGCTGCCGAAACTGAGTTGTCCCCTATGATTTAGCATCTGCTGCCAGAACAGTGACGCCAACAGCGAAACAGTTTTTGCTGCCGAACTGGCTGCTGGCAGCGAAACAGTTGTCGCTGCCGAATTGGCAGCCTGTAGCGAACCAATTCTCGCTGCCGAATTTGGCAGCCTATAGCGAACCAGTTCTCGTTGCCGATTTCTACAATAAGCCTCCTAGGCAAAAATGACTTAAATGCTAGTAACAATTTCATGGTATGATGGTGTAAAATGTGGAACACTTGAATGTGAATATATGAACTTTTGAAATAAGTGTGGTGACAAATATGATTCAAAAATACAAATGTACTGAATTGTGACCATTGTTGTCTTAGGTGGTGCGGTCGGGGTCGGACCATCGTCAAGACAAGAACAAACCACAGGTGGAGCAGGTAGGTGACTTCCACTTTCCTTTTTCATACGTTAAATAATGTGATACTTTAACATGAATGTTACCATATTGGGTTAGAATAGATAGCAGATTGTCAAATGTTAAATGTTGTCAAAAGGTTGATTAGCTTCGGCTAATGGCATCCGAATGGATGACCGGGACAAAAGAATGATTAGCCTCGGCTAATAGCATCCGAATGGATGACCGGGACAAAGGAATGATTAGCCTCGGCTAATGGCATCCGAATGGATGGCCGGGATAAAGGAATGATTAGCCTCGGCTAATGACATCTGAATGGATGGCCGGGATAATGGCATCCGAATGGATGACCGGGATAAAGGAATGATTAGCCTCGGCTAATGGCATTCGAATGGATGGCCGGGATGGCATCCGAATGGATGGCCGGGATAAAGGAATGATTAGCCTCGGCTAATGGCATCCGAATGGATGGCCGGGATAAAGGAATGGGATGGCCGGGATAATGGCATCCGGATGGATGACCGGGATAAAGGAATGATTAGCCTCGGCTAATGGCATTCGAATGGATGGCCGG
>NW_011500927.1:0-6164 GCF_000495115.2 Populus euphratica | reverse complement strand
TAGCCTTGGCTAATGGCATCCGAATGGATGACCGGGACAAGGGAATGATTAGCCTCGGCTAATGGCATCCGAAAAGTTGACTGGGACAAGTGATTGATTAGCTTCGGCTAAAGGCATCCGAAGTGGATGATCGGGGTGAGTGAACGGTTAATCTCAACAAATGATACCTTGAAAGGATAGCTGGGTTTAAGATTTTGGTTGATTACAAGAATTAGTGCAACTATATGTACTATAAATTGTGTATACTATGTACATGAAGAAACTACAAATATCATGCATCAACCATGGAATAATGTTAATGTTTTATTTTTCCTGCTAGACCATTTAATTATCATTATTACTAATAAGCAATTGCATTCTCTTAAATATTTTGCACTGCAACAGGGACATCACATCAACGAGATGCCTAGAAAACCCGATACACGGGAACCTACTTTTGCAAGGAATCATGTAGTTGCATCCTAACTCACGATGTATTTTGTATGGATCAATGTATTAAACGTATAACTTTTATTGAACCATTTTGTTTAAATTCGTGGTGACTATTAGTAGGATAGGAATGCAAACTCATGTCTATGGATGTAATATTATAATATGAACTTCTAAGCATGCAAAAATAATATTATGTGTTTATGTAAATTTCCTTTTTAAATGAAATGTTGAATGTAGTTGATGTATGGATTGCATTTTGATGTTGTGAGGAAAATAGGTTCGCAATTTACCGACACGATGTGTGTAAAAAAAAAAAAAAATTCTGTTGTTTTGGGGCTTGAAAAGCCGGGTTGTTACAGTTGGTATCAGAGCCCCTAGTTTAGATCCTGGGGATCACTGATAATTGTGTTGGTGTGGTGAATTTCAGGATGGTACGCACCCGACAAGGGACACGAACTGAGCCGCCCTCCTTAGAAAGGAGGGGCGGGAACCAAGGTGCCGAAGGTTGGCAAGACGAAGATCCCTTGGATGATACGGCATCTCATGCTCCGATAGTACCACCTGAAACCTTGCAGGGGAAGCTGCGGTAGCGGGGGATGGCGGGAGTTCTAACGAAACAGAGGGAGTACCCCTAGTTGCAGCAGCGCAGCAAGAAAGATCAGAAGCACAACCATCGACTATTCCAACTGGTGTGCCCCCACAATATGTAGACCCGGGACTCCTTGTACAAATAGTTAAAGCAGTGATGGAGGGTATGGCGGGTTCAGCGACACAAGCAACTCCCACCACGCAGATTCCACATGCAGCCCCTATTACAAGCCTGACTATAGATAACGTGGTGCCATTGGTACGACTAGTCAAGAGTATGAGGGAAATGGGCTGTGAACCGTATATGGGGGAACAAGATGCAGAGATAGCTGGAAGATGGATTAGGAAGGTAGAAAAGACCATGGTTCAAATAAGCATACCCGAGGGGTTGAGGGTAAACTGTGCAACCCAGTTATTGTCTGATAGGGCCATGACATGGTGGGAAACAGTTCAGCTGAGGCGTGCAGCTGAGACACTAACTTGGAGTGATTTCAAGACAGAGTTTGAGAATCAGTTTTATTCCAGGTACCATCGTAAGGTGAAAGAACAAGAGTTCTTGGCATTAAGACAGGGTGATATGTCGGTATTGGAGTACGAAAGGAAGTTCCATGATCTCTCATTGTTTGCCCCACACTATGTGCCAACAGAGGAACATATGATTGAGAAGTTGAGAGATGGTTTGCGACAGGACTTAAGACAAGGATTGATCGCCTTACGATTTAAATTAGTGAGAGAGTTGATTGAGGCTGCCCAAGCTTTGGAGGCTTGTATTGGAGAAGGCCAGGGGGGATATCAGGGCATAGGAAAAAAGAGAGATGGGGACTTTTTCAGCAGCAGACCACCATTCCCGAAGAAAGGAAAAAGTGGAGTGTTTGAGCAGTACAAGAAGAAGGGGAGTTTGATGTTACCGCCCCACCAACAGTCAAGTGGGAGAGTGATGGTTGGACGGTCGCACTCGAGGGAAAACTCTTCAACTGGGACTGGTGACCGCAAGGGTATTGACTATCCTTGTTGTATGAAATGTGGGCAAAAACACCCTGGGGACTGCTCAGTTTCCCCCGGGCGATGCTTTGTGTGCAGAGGAGAAGGTCATAGGTGGAGGAACTGCCAGTATTTGAGTCAAGGGTGTCATTACTGTGGCGGAAGAGGTCATTTCAAGAGGGACTGCCCGAAAAGGAACACTGGACAGGTACAAAGCTATAGGCAACCCAGCCAGAGCCAACAACAGTCAGTCACCGTGAATAGGCCAGTGAGATCTTCTCAATCAGGAGCAAACTCTAGTCGAGGGAGACCTAGAGCACAAAATGATAGGACCTCGGGGAGGGTCTTCCACCTGACACAGGAGGAGGTTAGGGCTGCATCGGATGTGGTGGCAGGTACACTACTATTGAATGATTTTAATGTGCATGTGTTGTTTGATCCGGGTGCCACCCACTCATTCATTGCTAAGAGAATTGTCACTAAACTGAGAAAGGGAATAGAAAAAGTAGAGAAGGGATTCTTAATTGGAACTCCAATGGGAAACATGGTTGAAACAAATATTGTGTATGTGGATGTGGGGGTTAGTCTATCTGGGTATGAAACAAAAGTAGACTTGATTCCCTTAGAGATGCATGATTTTGACATAATCCTAGGCATGAATTGGTTGAGTAAATACAAGGCTCTAATAGATTGTTATGCTAAAACTGTTACTTTCCAAACCCCTAAGGGCGAGAGAATGGTTTTTGAAGGAGAGAGAATTCTCAAACCAATCGCCTTGATATCGGTGGTAACAGCCCAAAAACTTTTAAGAAAGGGATGTATGGGATACCTTGCATACATCTTAAATTGTGATGATGAAGGTCCACGACTGAAGGATATTCCTGTGGTGAAGGAATTCCCAGATGTGTTTCCCGAAGAACTACCGGGACTACCCCCGGAACGAGAGGTAGAAGTGTCTATAGACACTTTTCCTGGAGTCCCACCTATAGCCCAACAACCGTATCGGATGGCTCCGACAGAACTGAACGAATTAAAGACTCAATTACAGGAATTGTTAGACAAAGGGTTCATACGGCCTAGTAATTCTCCATGGGGGGCACCGGTGTTGTTTGTAAGAAAGAAAGATGGAACCTATAGACTTTGTATTGACTACCGACAACTGAACAAGATAACAATGAAAAACAAGTATCCATTACCTCGGATAGATGATTTGTTTGATCAATTAAAGGGAGCGAGGGCATTTTCGAAGATAGATATGAGATCAGGGTACTATCAAATGAAGATTAAAGAAGCGGATGTAGCAAAGACTGCATTTAGAACTCGTTACGGACACTATGAATTTTTGGTGCTACCGTTCGGGTTGACGAACGCCCCAGCCCTCTTCATGGACTTGATGAATCGGGTTTTCCAACCATATCTTGATAAGTTTGTGGTGGTGTTCATTGACGATATATTGGTGTACTCAAATTCTTTCGAGGAGCACGAAGAACACTTGAGACAAACCTTACAAACCTTGAGAGATCACCAGTTATATGCAAAACTGAGCAAATGTGAATTTTGGTTGAAGAGAGTGACGTTTCTAGGACATGTCATTTCAGCCGAAGGTGTTTTTGTAGACCCCCAAAAAGTTGAGGCAGTCTTGAAATGGGAAAGACCAACTTCCGTCACCGAAATACGTAGCTTCCTGGGACTTGCAGGATACTATCGGAGGTTTATCGAAGGTTTTTCCCTGATTGCAACCCCTTTGACCTAGCTAACTAAGAAGAATAAGAAATGGGTGTGGTCAGAAGAATGTGAGAAAAGCTTCCAAGAATTGAAGAGGAGGCTCACCACTGCTCCAATGTTGACCCTTCCCTCAGGGACCGAGGGTTTTGTGGTATATAGTGATGCTTCGGGGAAGGGATTGGGGTGTGTTCTGATGCAACATGGGAAAGTGATCGCCTATGCATCAAGACAGTTAAAGACTCATGAGGTGAACTACCCAGTGCACTACCTGGAGCTGGCTGCTGTAGTTTTTGCCTTGAGGATATGGAGACACTATTTGTATGGGTCTCGAACCCAAATTTTTACTGATCATAAGAGTCTGAAGTATTTGATGTCGCAAAAGGAGTTGAACATGCGACAAAGAAGGTGGATAGAGCTCATTAAGGATTATGACTGCACCATAGAATACCATCCGGGGAAAGCAAACGTGGTGGCAGATGCCCTCAGTCGCAAAAATAAAGCCACCCTAGGAAGGTTAACAGTGGGAAAGGAACGGCAATTGGCAGAATTGAAAGAGATGGGTGCAGATTTGGACATTAATGCCGGAGGTGGGTTAGTGATTAGTACTTAAAAGTGCATTTTTATCATGGTTTTATATCATCATTTTGCACTTGAAGTATCAATAACTCCTTAACCAAAGCTTGTTTTATAATAATATATCTAATAATATAAGATACCTTTAATTTGTGGTAAATGTCTATTTTAATGCAGGCCTATCACATAAATGAGAGGATTCATTGATGACTTGAAGAAGTTAAATTGCAAGGATAAAGAGATGGTCAAACTTAGAGAAGAGATGTCGGTGCAATCCAAACCAGAACACTGTTCGGTAATTGGGTCATATCTGGAGCTACAGATCTCAGATTTAGGTCCAATTTATATGGATGCAAAGGTAAGACATAGGCCTACAACTTTCATATGGAGCCCAAGATCTAAAAAGGCCATTATCAAGTCCAAATTGTAGCAACAACAAAGAAGCCCGAATCTGTCTTCCAGCCCGAGCACTGTTCGGTATTTTGGCCATATCTGGAGTTCTAGAAGTCCAAATGAGCTGAATTTTTTACACAAGAAAGCGGAGACAATTTCCTACAACTTTCATGTTTTCCACGGGCTCCAATTTTGACGTTATAAATGATGTTTTGGGCAGACAAGAGAAGATAAAGATTGTCACCAAGTCAAAAGTTGGCCACCCACTTATCAATTAGTCATCAAATCAATAGTTCCCAATTTTGGCCTATAAAAGGAGGCATTTGCCATGCATTTAGGCATCTTGGTTTCTAGATCAAGATCATGCTCTTCCTTTCTCTCTTTGTATTTTTTATGCTTTGTTTTCATTAATATTAAGTTTATGCCTTTCATTTCCTTTCCTTTACTTAGTTAACTTTTATGTTCTTATTTTGTTTATCTATTTTTCTTTCTTTCATTATGTCTAGCTAAGTTAGTTATGTCAAGGTGAAAAGGTTACACTAATGGTGTAAGAATAAGTATAATATAAACTTAATATGGACTTTAATGTTTGATACTAACATGTTTTATATTTGTTATCTTGTTCACTCTTTAATACTTTGCTTGTTAAATGACTAATCTTGATTTATGTTGTATAACACTTGGTACAACAAATGCTTGGCACTTTCATAGCCCATAATGTATGGTATAACCGACACCTGAGCTATGAAAGGAACTTGATTTGTTGTTAACATAAGTTATAATCATGAATGCTTGACGAGATTTACAAGTATTAACATTAATTGAATAAGATGACTAATGTAATCATGTTAACAATATATAATCTGATTGGAACCTCCTTTGTGTGTGGTTTCCAATTCAATAATAAGTCTGATTGGAACCTCTTTTATATGTGGTTTCCAATTGATTAATAAGAGTTTATACTATACTTGTTTGATATACCATTAGTGGAACCTCTAACCTTGACATTTGTTATTATCATTGTTTAATTAATATTTCATCTCAAAGTTATCATCATCATCATCATCATTATCATCATCTTCTTCTTCTTCTCTTTCATTATTATTATTATTATTATTATTATTATTATTACTACTCCTACTACCACTATTATTATTATTATTATTATTATTTTTATTATTGTTATAGTTATTGTTGTTATTGCTATTATTGTTGTTTATAATTTGTACAATTAACCTCCCTGTGGTTCGACCCCGTTCTTGCCGGGTTATTTATTACTTCGACACTCTTGCACTTGGGAGAAGACATCAATCTTTTAGTCGTGTCAGTTAGTAGCCCAATTATTAGTGCGACCAACGTATCGGGAACAGATACTACATGCCCAATTTCATGACAAGGAGGGGTGTAAGATTAGGAGGAATGTGGAGGCCGGAGTAGAAATGAAATTTCGAGTAGCGGATGATGGATCCTTG
>NW_011500923.1:36175-75160 GCF_000495115.2 Populus euphratica | reverse complement strand
TACTGTTCAAAACAGAATTGTTTGTGGAATTAGGTTTCAGCTTTTCTTTTCCTGAAGGAAAACGACATTCTGAACAAAACTAGGAGTATACTACTAGGCCCACCCTATTGAGGCCAAATTCCACTGTTTTCTAAGGGTTTTAGGTAGTTTTAGTTTTCTAGCGTAGGATTTTCGTACAATTTGCATTGTTTTCGGTCTCTTGTGTGATTGGTTTCTTTTGAGTTTTCTTGATGATTTATGCCAGTAACCCATTCTACTAATCAAATTCAAGTGCAGTTGGATCTCGAAATAGAAAAAACTTTATGCAGGTTACGCAAGGAAGCTCGCCTCAACACCATGGCTATTCCACGACAACAAACACTCAAGGATCTTGCTGCTCCTAACGTGGAAAATTAGCCACTATGCATAAACATTAACAATAATATAAACTTTGAGCTCAAATCTGGTTTTATACATTTGTTACCAACATTTAATGGTCTTGCAGGAGAAGATCCTCATACTCATCTCAAGGAGTTCCATATGGTTTATGTTGGCATGAAACCGAATGGAGTTGATGAAGAACAAGTTAAGTTGAAAGCTTTCCCTTTCTCTTTAAAAGGGCCAGCAAAGGCATGACTTTTCTCTATTCTCCCAGGATCTATTGGAACTTGGAATGCCATGAAAAAGATTTTCCTTGAGAAGTATTTCCTAGCATCTCGAGTTGCCAACATAAGGAAAGAAATATGTGGGATTCGGCAATCTCATGGAGAGACACTCTCCGAGTATTGGGAAATATTTGAGCAACTATGCATTCATGCCCTCATCATCAAATACCCGATCAACTGCTCATTCAATATTTTTATGAAGGATTGATGCCTACTGACCGTAGTATCATTGATGCTGCAAGTGGAGGCGCATTGGTGGATAAGACACCTGAGGCTGCACGCCAATTGATCTCAAACATGGCAGCTAACTCAAAATAGTTTGGCACTCGTGGAGACTTCTCCAACAAACGAGTAAATGAGGTAAGTATTTCTAACCTTGAAAATAAAGTTAATGATCTTACTTCTCTTGTGCGTTCTTTGGCTTGTGGAAATGTGCAGCAGGTGAAAGTTTGTAGCATATGCTCCTTACAAGGACATGCTTCGGATATGTGCCCAACAATGCAAGAAGATTACATTGAACAAGCTCATGCAATTGATGGAGCATTCAACGGACAGCCTTAGCGTAAATATAATCCTTTTTCCAACACGTACAATCCCGGATGGAGAGATCATCCTAACTTACGCTATGGCAACCCATCCCAACAAGGCAATCAAGGCCGACAATTCTATCCCCATGGATTTCAGCCCCAACAGAATTATCAAGCAAGACAACCCCCTCTATTCACAAACTCCAATGTTACAGGGTCGTCATCCAATGATGATCTTCGTGAGATGATGAAAACTTTGGCTTCTAATACTGTTACCTTGCAACAAAATGTCATGTCTTTTCAACAGGAAACAAGGTCAAGTATTCACAACTTGGAGAAGCAAATGGGGCAAGTAGCTTCAAGTGTAGGGGAATTGGAGGCACAAATGAACGGAAAATTGCCCTCCCAAGCATTGAATCCAAAAGAGAATGTTAGTGCGATCATGCTAAAAAGTGGGAAAGAACTTGAAGAGAAAAGGTCAAAACAAATTGAGATGGAGGAAGAAGAAGAGATAGAAATTGAATTGAGTACAAAGAAGGAACATCATCCTCCTTCACAAACTAAAACATCGACCAACACTCCAAAGGTAACTCCTCACTCAATGAATTCCAGTTTTAAAGCAATTCCACCATTTCCTGTGAGTTCTTCTAGGTCAAAGAAAGAGGACAAAGAAAAAGAGATTTTAGAGGTTTTCAAAAAAGTAGAACTCAACATTCCTTTACTTGATGCTATCAAGCAAATTCCCAAGTATGCTAAATTTTTGAAGGAGTTGTGTACTACCAAGAGAGCTTTCAAATTGAAAGGTCATGAAATGGTAAGTATGGGTGAAGTTGTGTCTGCTGTTGTTCAAAAGAATATGCCTTTGAAGCAAAAGGACCCAGGTGCGTTTACTATCCCATGTGTTATTGGTAATGCTAGTTTCAAGAGGGCCTTGTGTGATTTAGGTGCATCCATTAGTGTTATGCCCAAACATGTTTATGATTCTCTTAGTCTTGAGCCTTTGCATAAAACTAGCATTGTAATACAACTTGCGGATCGTAGTTTGGTTTACCCACTTGGTGTGATAGAGGATGTCCTAGTCAAGATTGATACTTTGGTTATTCCATGTGACTTTTAGATTCTTGATATGGAACATGATTCTTGTGATTCATCAACCAGCACTCCTATATTATTTGGAAGACCATTCTTGAAAACTGCCAACACAAAGATTGATTGTGGTAAGGATACCTTGTCTATGGAGGTAGGAGATGAAAAAATTGAATTCAATTTTCATGATGCAATGAAATATCCTTATAGCAATGTTTATTCTATCACATGTTATGACCAGATTGATAAGTGTGTGCAGCAAGTTTGTGATTTTGATTGCAAAGATGGATTAAGCATAGCTTTGAGCTATGGCTATGATTTCACCAAGATAGAAAAGATGGAGAGGCACATATGTGTTCCCCAAAACATGCACGAATCAGTATTGGCCTTACAAGCTTTACAAACCGTTCCCCATGGTAATGTCTTTATTGATTTATTACTCTCACATAAAAAGCTTTTGCCATTTATTTTACAGGCCCCCGAGTTAGAATTAAAACCTTTGCCCGATAATTTGAAGTATGTATTCATTGGCGACAACAATACACTTCTTGTTATCATAGCAAAAGGTTTGACAAGTATACAAGAGGAAAAACTTGTGAAGTTGTTGTGTGATCACAAAACTGCCATTGGATGGACTTTAGCTGACATCAAGGGCATTAGTCCCTCAATGTGTATGCATCACATATTATTGGAGGACAACGTAAAACCAACAAGGGAACTACAAAGGAGGTTGAACCCACCTATGATGGAGGTAGTGAAAGCTGAAATTTTAAAACTGTTAGATGCAGGAGTCATTTACCCCATCACTGACAGTAAATGGGTGGCGCCAATCCATGTGGTGCCTAAAAAGACTGGAATCACATTGGTGAAAAACAAAAATGATGAGCTCATTCCTACTCGCATCTCGAGTGGATGGAGAATGTGTGTTGATTATAGAAAGCTCAATCTTTCTACACGCAAAGATCATTTCCCATTACCATTCATAGATCAAATGCTTGAACGCCTAGCAGGTAAGTCTTTTTATTGCTTTCTTGATGGATATAGTGGATACAATCAGATTGTTATTAATCCTGAGGATCAAGAAAAAACTACATTTACTTGTCCATTTGGTACATATGCATATAGGAGAATGCCTTTTGGTCTTTGTAATGCTCCTGCAACTTTTCAAAGATGCATGATGAGTATTTTTTCTGACTATTTTGAAAGAATAATCGAGGTTTTTATGGATGATTTCACGGTGTATGGTGATTCTTTTGATAAATGTCTAGAAAATTTATCTTTGATCCTAAAAAGGTGCATTGAAACAAACCTTGTCTTGAACTATGAAAAGTGTTATTTTATGGTAGAACAAGGAATAGTTCTTGGGCATGTTATGTCTTCACGTGGCTTACAAGTTGATAAAGCTAAGATAGATGTTATTTCATCATTGCCTTACCCCTCATGCGTGAGGGAAGTTCATTCTTTTCTAGGCCATGCAGGTTTCTATCGACGTTTTATCAAAGATTTCTCGAAGATTACAGCACCTTTGTGCAGACTATTAACCAAAGAAGTGGATTTTGTGTTTGATCAAGCCTGTAAAGATGCCTATGATGAGCTTAAGAGACGTGTCACATCTGCCCCTATCATCCAACCACCAAATTGGGATGAACCTTTTGAGATAATGTGTGATGTGAGTGACTATGCAGTAGGAGTTGTGCTTGGGCAAAGAATTGGGAAGAATTTGCATGTTATCGCCTACGCTTCTCGCATGTTGGATGGAGCACAATGCAATTACCATACAACTGAAAAGGAACTTTTTGCAGTGGTGTTTACTCTTGAAAAATTCAGGTCATATCTACTTGGTACAAAAGTCATTGTTTTTACTGACCATGCAGCTCTCAGGTATCTTTTGAAGAAGAAGGAGTCTAAACCAAGACTGATTAGGTGGATCTTGCTTTTACAAGAATTCGATCTTGAGATCAAAGACAAAAAAGGTGCTGAAAACCATGTGGTTGATCACTTGAGTCGACTGAGGACCGATGATATTCCAACTGAAACAATAAGAGAAACATTTCCTGATGAACAGTTGTATATGTTGCACTCCTCTACAAGACCATGGTATGCTGATTTGGTGAACTATTTAGTCACCAAAGAATTCCCTCCAGGTTTGTCTACATCCCAAAAGGACAAGTTACGAGCTGATGCTAAATATTATTTTTGGGATACTCCTTACTTATGAAAATTTTGTGTGGATCAAGTAGTAAGGAGATATGTACCACAGGATGAATTTCATTCCATTCTCACTTTTTGTCATTCTCATTCTTGTGGTGGGCATTTTGGAGCAAAAAGAACAGCCCACAAGGTACTTGAAAGTGGTTTCTATTGGCCTTCTATTTTTAAAGATGCATATCACTTCTGCAAATCATGTGAAAAATGCCAAAGAACAGGTAATATCACTCATAAAAATCAAATGCCTTTAACAAATATTCTTGTAAGTTAAATTTTTGATGTTTGGGGTATTGACTTTATGGGTCCATTTCCTTCTTCTTTTAGAAATCTTTATATTCTTCTTGCTGTTGATTATGTGTCCAAATGGATTGAGGCGAAAGCCACACGAACTAACGATGCTAAGGTTGTTTTAGATTTTGTCAGGACTCACATATTTGATAGGTTTGGCATCCCTAAAGCTATCATCAGTGATCGTGGCACTCATTTCTGCAATCGTTCCATGGAAGCATTGCTACGCAAATATCATGTGACTCATCGAACATCCACAGCATATCATCCGCAAACGAATGGCCAAGCTGAAATTTCCAATCCAGAAATCAAGTCCATTTTGGAGAAAACAGTGCAACCTAACCGACGAGATTGGAGTCTACGCCTTGGAGATGCACTTTGGACTTATAGGACTGCTTATAAATCACCTATAGGAATGTCACCTTATAGAATGATTTATAGGAAAGCATGTCATCTACCGGTGGAGCTTGAACACAAAGCTTTTTGGGTCATTAAACAATGCAACATGGATTATGATGCTGCTGGGATTGCAAGAAAATTGCAACTGCAAGAGTTGGAAGAAATTCGAAATGATGCTTACGAGAATGCAAGAATTTACAAAGAAAAGACTAAGAATCTTCATGACCGAATGCTTACAAGAAAGGAATTTCATGTTGGAGACAAAGTCTTTCTTTATCATTCGCGTTTAAAATTTTTTCCTGGAAAATTGCGCTCTCGTTGGATTAGACCCTTTATTGTTTCTAATATTTTTCCTTATGGTGCAGTTGAAATTACAAGTTTAGAAACCAGCAAAGTACTCAAGGTCAATAAACATCATTTGAAACCTTTCTATGAAGGTTGGACGACAGAACTCACTGCTTCTGTAGAGTTAGCTGAACCAATCTATGAAGAATGAGCATGCAACTGTTTTTTTATCTTTAAAAACATAAAAAGATTAACAATCAACTGTCATGAATATTCAAAATCAAACAAGTGATTTTATAAAATCATAACAATGATAGTATATTTTCTTTCAGTAAAAATATTTAAAAAAATAATTTTTTTAATTTTTGATTCTGTAATTAGAAAACATAAATAGAAACCTCTTTGGTTGTTTTTGTTTTAAAAAATCAATTTGTTAGCCGTCAATAATTATAACTATAACGTAACATATACTAAACACCTAGGACAATTATGGTAGCAATTTTTTTACTCAAAGTTTTTTAGTTGCATTTTTCTAGGTCTAAATTAATGAACTATTTATAAAATTCTATTAAGGATTGGAAAATTTCAATGATAGGGGACCAAATTTAACAACATAGAGAAATATAATGACCACTATAATATTATGAAGAAAAAATCATTGCAGTCCAAAAGATTACTTTCTTATTTTACTATCTTTTTAAAGTTATTTTTATGTACTTTTCTAGCCTAATGGCATGAAATGATTCTTGAAATTATAATAAAAGGATCAAATTAAAAGGTTTGAGAACCAACAAGTAAAAGGAGGATAAAATTGATGGCTACCCACATGTGCTGCACCAAAATTTATTTTGATCCTTAAGTACTTTTATTTTAAAAAAATAATTTTGGTTTTTGGATGAGAATTAAAAAAAGACCCGTTTAAAAATTACATTAGAGAGAGAAAGTATTTAGTAGTTACGATTTCGATAACCAAAATTGGTGTTAACACATTCCATTCAACTATTAAAGTGATATGGAGTTGGTTTTAAACCTTAATTATGCCTATAAAAATAAATCAACGTTGAAAGAGAAAACATTTCACAATTTGATTTTGTGTTTTTAAACCATTTTGAAGGTTATTTATCATCATAAAATAACTTTTTAAGGTTTTAGTGATGTTTATGAGGCATTTGGGGGCCAAAATAGGGGGAAATGGATTTTTCATATAAAAAACCCCAAGCCTTGATTTTTCAACCATCAAAATGGTGGTTATATTATGAGTAAAAGGCTATGTATCATATGGTTTTTTTCCTTCAAAAAAAAAAATAGTGTTAAAGATAAACAATAAGGTAGGAGTGATAAAAAAGCACACTAAGTTCGAAAGAAGATAGGTGTAAAACTTATGTGGCAAAATTATTTTTACACATAAAATCTCTTCAATATTGCACATACATTTTTGTCTCTTTTTAATTTTTTAATATTAGGTCAAGAATTCCAAAGTTTCCATATAATTTCAAATTCATGAAATGATAACTTGGCAAAAGTTTTAAGTTCTTTATTTTTTTTCTTTTAATTTTTATGATTGTTTGAAAATATTATGTTACCATATAATTTGGTGAAAAAAGAATTTATAATTCCATGAATTTTTTTATTTTATCCTTCAATATTTGATTGATTTTGAGTTGATTTTTATTTTTTTTATTACCAAATAATTAAATTAAAAAAATATTATTAAACCCAATAAAGACTGTATTTGGGTCATAAATTTGAAAAGTTGACCTGAATTAATCTAATATATCATTGTTTAAGTTATCTGTTATAACCCAATTTTGGATCCTCCAAAATTATTTTATAAAACATGCATTTTTTTTTCAAAAATCTAAAAAAAGTCAGAAATTTAAAATCTAAAAATACTTTCAAGACACAAGGAGATAAAATTTTGAGCTGCAACAAACCAAAATGTTAGAAGAATAGCCATTTTGGGATATTTTGACAAAAAAGGATGAAGAAAGACTTAATAGAAAGAAAACTAAAGGTGAAATCCAAACTTGACCGAAATTGCAAGAATTAATCAAGTTTAAGGACTTAATTAAATTTTTAACAAGGTTGAATTGACTTATTTAAGGATTTAATTTAATAAAAATTAAGTTTGAAAATAAATTGGGTAAAAAATGGAAGAGTTTATTAAGTTTAAGGACTTAATTAAACTTCTAATAGGTTTTGAGGATTTAATCAAAGACTTAATTGAAGAAAAATCAAGTTTAGAAGCCTAATTTAAATCAATTTGATGTAACCATATTATTCGATAGTTTCACCCATATTTACCTAATGTTTTGTCCATGTTTTATATGTAAAATGCCTTGATATTCTTTATTTAATGTTTTGAAGGCACTTTTGGATGAAAAATGCAAAAAGGAGTAAATTGGAGATAATTGGCAGATTTGACGTTCAATCAATGTTTTGTGCAGAGCGTGAGTTCTAGAGATCGAAATGAAGTGATTCTAGTGGCAATAAAAAGATAACATCCATACCTTTCTGTAAATGCAATGCAAGAAAAATAAAAAGAGGAAGATCATGGAAATCACATCCTTCAAAGTCAAATATCGCATTCTGCCACTGTTGACCTTTGTCTATTCAAAATTCAATATCTGGAGCTATAGAAGTCCAATTTATGCAAACTCAATTTTTTTGGATTCCTGACTCAAAGGACTATAAACGCTCCAAATTTAATCCAAAAAAGATGTCATATGAGGGAGATATGAGTTTTTAAAGATGACAAGTGAATTCTGCCAGCAATCAGGTTTCGTGAAGAAATGAGTCCAAATTACGTTTCGAAGCTTCTAAACCGTCATCCAAGTTTTTATATCAGCAATTTAGCTCCTCTAAGTCAGAGTTTGAAGATTTCATGCAAGGCTATTTCTTTTTTTTAGGGAAAATAGTTATAGAAGTACTTAAATGTCAATTGTCAACTTAAGGGAGGACTACTTTGTAAATTAGGAACTAGGGTTTCTTAGCATATAAAAAGAAAGAGAGAGAGGAGAGAAGAGGGGCAGCATCCAGAAGTGAAGAAACACAAATTCTCTCCTCTACAAACCCAAAAAATCATGCTTTCTTCATTCTTTAAGAGTAGTTGTTCAATGGTTATGCAAGGCTAAGCTCTTTTCTTGGTTGCAAGGACACAACAAACTTTCGGATTTCAAGAACCGTGAGATTTATTCTTCCTTTTATTTTCAGTTTATATTATGAATAAGTATGGTTGTTTTCCTATGCATATTTTCTATGATTGTTGTTGATAATTGCTAGAGCGGAACTCTAAGTTATTATTGTGAACAATTTATTGCTAAGTTTGATATCAAAACCGGAGTTGTGATGTATGAACTTGTGAAGCAACTAAGCTTGATAATTGTGGCGGAACTACATTATTAAACTTAGGGAAAACACTCAAATATCTAGTTCTTAGGGCTGCCATTGAACTAAATCATTAATGCGGGCATTGTGATTATTTGTTGGTTAGGGTTAATTATACGACGGATCCGTTAATTAATCAACATTAAGAAAAGATAAAAATTCAGAATATAAATTGTAGTTTTGTTTCAAGGATCGGTTCTAATTTCCATTGGTGGATGTGTGCTTGCAACCAAGGTTTGTTTTCTTGATAAATTTTGATTTCAATTGATTTTGTTTGCTAGTTTAATTTCTTCCATAGTTTAGATCATCACAAATCAAAACCCCCCAATTGCATAACGTATAGCATAAAAATCTGAACTAAATCTTCCTTGTGGGATCGACCTCTTGCTTGCTCTATACTATCTTGTGTGTTGTGTTTTAAGCTAGGGTAATTAATTTGTGCGACCACGACATCGCAACATAATTCACAAAAATTAGAAGATTAAGGACATAATTGAAACTTTGAAATGCTAAATTGATGATCTATTTGTAAAATTCTATTAAGGATTGGAAAAATTCAATAATAGGGGACCAAAGTGAGCAACATAGAGAAATATAATAGGCAAATTATTATTTTAAAGCAAAATTCATTCTAGTCTAAAAGATTATTTTCTTATTTTTTTAGCCTTTTGAAGTTATTTTTGTGTCCTTTTTCTAGCCTAATTGCATAGAATGTTTCTTGAAATTATGATAAAAGTATCAAAATAAAGCTTTGAGAACTAACAAGTAAAAGGAGGATAAAATTGATGGTTGCTCATATGTATTTTGATCCTAAATAACTTTTTAAAAAACAATTTTAATCTCTAAATGAGAGATAAATAGAGACTCGCTGAAAAATGATATTAGAGAGAGAAAATATTTAGTAGTCATAATCTTGATAACAAAAATTGGTGTCAACACATTCCATCCAACAAGGATGGTGACATGAAGTTGGTTTTAAACCTTAATCTCATAAATATGATATCTCTAACTATCTTAAAGGCTTCAATCACCATTATTTGACTAAAAAACATTTCACATACGAGGATCAACTATTTCCATCAAATATTTACATTCTATTTTTTTCAATGATATTGACACCATCTTGTTTCTTCTTAGCCTCTCATATGTTAGTAGATGCAGACTGATTAACGACCAATCTTTCAATAAATAAATAAGGGGTTCTAGACCTCTAAATCACAAAAGGTTTGTTTCTAATAGTAGATATGCATCCTTTTAATATGATTCATATTCACTTATGATATGTTTATATCATATTTGTCATGATGATCTCGTAAAAATAGTCCTTTCAGTTAGCCATAACTGAAGAAGAAAAATTACATGTTTGAGCTTATAAAAAGATAAAATAAATCTTTTTTAAGGAGGTTAGAGAAAAGGATGATAAGGAATCTTCCATAAACCTTCTATTATGTGCAAAACCACCTTTTGGTTTTGTTTTGGTTATAAAGGTTTTGCAACTTTTGGTTTTGTTTTGGTTATAAATAAATAGGTGTTTTTAATTAGAATGTCTTTAAGAGCATAAAAGAGATGAAAGAAAATAAAGATAAAACAAAGAAGATTTATTGAGTAAATAGAAAGAAAAAGCTAAGAAAATTATGTGAGAATTGGAAGGAGAAAAATAGAAGAAGAAGTTCATAAAGATTAGAAGTTGCGAACAAGGGGGAAGAAGCAAAAAAACCTTTAAAAAAAAGTTGTATTATTCAAGAAGAAATACCTAAAATCTTGGTGAGATGATGTAGTTTAATGGGCACACATCTTCTTTATGTCTTTCATTTTCATTTTTTGTTATTGATTCTATTGATTTCATTTCAGTTTAGAAGTAATGTTTAATATATTTTTGCATCTAGGCATGTTTTAAAATAATATGCATATTATACAATGTATGTTAAAGATAGTTTTGGTTTGATGATTTAAGATTGTTAATATAATATAATTAACATGTTTGAATGTTATTTTTTATGTTTCAAAGTGTAGGTTAATCATTTGAATTTGTTTTGGTTTAATGTATTAATATTTGGAGTTAATTTGTAATATATGTTTAAAATGATGGAAAAAAAAAGGTAAATGTTAAAACTAATATAACAGTGTTTTAAGATATTGAGAATTTATCTTTGATTTTTCTGTTAATAATGTGTTTGATTTTCTTGTTTTGTTTGATTTACCTTTTTTTTTTTTTAAAGCTTAGTAAGCTAGCTTAAGCATAATGAAGGTTGGCTTAATAGGTTATATCTCATTTTTGAGTTCTTAAGTCAGTTTTAGGCTTAAGTTATTTCTAGATAATTTATGGGCTTGAATGCTCATTGAAATGTAGATTTCATCTTCTCACAATTGGATATTTTGGCTTGCTTGATATACCTAGATTGAAGCTTGAACTTGTATATGATAGTTCCTGTCAGTAACTTGTCCATTAATTGCTTTTTTGGATAAATTGATCTTGACTAGGTTTGTTTTCTACTATCGGTAATGATTTGAAGTCATTTTCAGTTTGTTTTTCTTGTCAACGCATCATTATATTCTATGCGCTATGATTCATCTTTATTAGCTTTCAATTTGGTGTAATCTACTTTGTAATTTAGATTTAGTTTCTAGTTTCTTTCACTTATTCTTTATATTCTTAAATGGATTCAAACAAGAATCTTTCTTTGATCATTTTTCTTTTCTTTTATATGCATAGGTTTGGTTTTGGGGCTTTTAAATTTAGGTGGCTGAGTCCAATAAGGTTAAGGGCATGTTTGGTTGGTTAGGATTTTTCAAAGAAAAATACATATTTTTCTATCTTTAATGTGTATTTGCCAAATACAATCTCAAAACAAAGTCTTTAACTTTTTACTAAGGGCTTGCTTGAAAAACACGCTTTACTAGTTTTTCAGTAGTTTTTTTTTTCTGTTTTTAATATTTGCCAAACATAGCCCTTGTTTTTTAATTAATTTAGTATCATGACTTCAAAGGATCCATTTACAATAATTTTTACATTTCCTATATTTTACTTCTTATTATTTAATATTTTGGATTATGACTTATATATGAGATGTTTTTTTAATATTAAATAAATCAATTTATAAAAAAAACCAACAAAACACTTTATATTTTAAATTTTTATATGGCCAAGTCTCTCAAATAAAAATCTTATTTGCATAAGGAAATAAAAAATAATACATGGCATAATTTAGCATTTTTATATACCAAACAATTCAAGAAGAAAATAATTTTGTTCATATCTTTACTTGTATTTTTAGATTTAATAATAAATTTATTAAATCCATGAGAACTTGACCTATATTTAAGTACACCAATAAATCAATTTGTTTATTTTAATATCAAGGATTATAAACTTAGATGTGAGATATATTCTAGATATTAAAAGAAACAAGTGCAAAAATATGTTTGGACTTTAAAATGACTAAACTTAACCTCTAAAATTATGGTTTATTCTATTGGGGTGGATCAATTTTTAACTATTAGATAGACCAATGGTTAGAAGAAATAAAATAATACCTTAGTAATAAGATAAATAATAATATAATTTATCTTAAATAAAGTGTATTGAAAACGATATTATCTTTTTATATACAACTAGTCCTTTTTATCCAAACTCTGAAAATTAGTTAGGATTTAATGATCAAAATACTATGTGATGACCAAAGTATCATTTTATTGATAAAAGATAATAATTTCTTAAATCATTATAACATTACACATATGCAACATTGTATTTGAATCAACTTATCCGAGTTCATTTTTTTTTTGTCTTTTGTGTTTTTTCCTTCGGAATACCAAAAAAAAAAATCAGAATCTAATAAAAAAATTATTATCAATAAGAAAATTTTTCTTAAATGATTGATTGAGTTTTATTTAGATAATTTATTTTTACAAGATATTCGTTTTATGATTTTTTTATATTTTTATTTTTTAAAAAAGAAAAGTCATCCAAGGTTGTTTTTTTACCCCGCATGCACGAGTTTTGTTTTTTTCATGTATACTTTTTTATTATTATTATTTCTTAGGCTATGTTTATTTTCTGGAAAGTAGTTTTCAGAAAACTACTTTCTAAACTTTCCTGTATTTGTTTGCCATCAAAAAAGTTGAACAATGAAAAATATTTTCTAGTGAAAGAAAAATTTAGTTTGGTTTTGAGAAAAGTGTTTTCCTGAAAAATTTAGGCGGAAAAAACTTTTCAGAAGTTGTGAAAAATTTAAAAATGTCATATTATTTGCTAATTATATCAAATTTGGTCCTCAAACTTTTGATTTTTATATATATTTTGTTTTAAATATTTATTTTTCAATTTCATCTCTTAAAATTTAATTTTTATATTAACTTTAGTTCTTATTTTTATAATTATTATTTATTTTTTTCTTATTATTTTTTTTATTAAAAATTTTTATCTATCAAATTTGGTCTTTATTCTTTTGATTGTGACTTATTTTATTTGAAATAATTTATGAAATGTTTATTAGTATTATTTTAATTTTTTTTCATCTTATATTTTTTTATTTTTTAGATTTAATCTCTATTATTTTGATTATTATTTATTTTTTGAGATAATTTATAAAATTATATATTTTTTTAATTTCATTTTCATTCAACTTTTTAATTTATAAGATTTGTTCCTCATTATTTTAATACACTTGAGAAAAATAAAACGTTAAAAAATTATTTTTCATCTTATTTTCCATGACATAACCAAATACTAAAAAATATTTTCCAATTTTTTTTCATTACACAATTAAATATCAAAAAATAATTCATTTTTCTAAAATTTATTTTTTAAAAAAATTAATTTTAAGTAAATGAATAAAACTTTAAATTTTATTATCATTATCTCTTCTGCAACGGGGCACAGGAGAAGGGCCTAGTGTTTTTCTAATAAAGTTTTTATTTTTGTTAAAACAGGGCCCCGAGGCCCAAAACAGGATACCTAGGCCCATGAGATCCATAATCAATTAACAAAAAAGCTCTGGAAAATCTCAGTACTTCGTATTCCAAGTCCACCTTCTCCAAGATGATATACCTCTGCAGCCAATTTACTTGACGATAAAAAAAAAAAAAAAAAAAAAAAAACAGGTGATTACCAAGAATCAACTAGGTATACAAAATCTGTATCAATCACATTCAACCTTTTTAACTGGTAACAAAAAATAAAGGTAAGGTTGCTATCGTTTAGCTGTATGGAACTCTTTTGCATTTCACAATATTTTCCTTCTATAAACCGTATCGCCTCATTTACTCCAATCCTTCGGTTGAGATGAAAAACTAACCAAAACTACTACTTCCTGCTACAAGCCACCCCATTTCATGAACTTCTTGACCTCATCATACAAAACCAAAATGGCAGCAGCACCAGTACTCCTAAACACATTTGAAACTGCCCCACGATAGAAAGAAGCCACCCCCTCTACCCTATAAATTTTCCTCCAGCAATCAAGTGTGCTATTATACATTGGTTGTTCCAGACCAGATTGCATCATCATTCGCCTTCGAACTGTATCCAGTGGATATGACATCAACCCAGCTGATGTCGTGACTATCTGAGCCACCACCCAACGCTTCCACAATGGCAATTCAGGTTTAGCTGCTTCTCCAGACAAACTCTCCTTCATTGTATCAAACCCACCAAAATATAGACTCCTGTGAACTACCATTCCTTGAAGAGAGGCAGGAAGCCCTCTGTACACTCCTCGAATCCCATCTTTATTGTATACAGTAGTCAGGAAATGAAAAATACCTCGAAATTGCCGAGCATCAGTTCTTCCAATGTCAGCAGCAAGGCGGGTGTGTGCTATATCAAGCGGGTAGATTAAAATCAGTGTTGTACAGCCAGCTGCAGCACCCGCAGTGAAGTTGGCAGGTGTGCTAGACAGAAAAGGACCATTTGGATGGTTTCTGTTATGCAAGATGTTTTTATAGAGATCCTGCAATAGAAATTAACAACCATGAGGTCATGGCAGCATAACACGAAATGGAGATGATCCTAATTCACTTGAAACTTTGATATCAATCATCAAAGTAAAAGATCACTTCCTTTTATGCAGCCAAATAAGTTAGAATCCCTATTATTATCTTCTATTGCATTATTAAATTTTCTCATGCCATGGATAATGACATTGTATGTCTCAAAGAGACCAGCTACCAAAATACTATTTCAAGGAAAAAGTCATTTTCCATATCTTAGAAGTTCTGGGAAGAACTCAGCCAGCTAAAATATACCAATCCTATTTATAACATCTTGCAATCAAGAAAAAATTAGTGAGTGGTATGCAGTTTAGCTATCTGCATGTCCTGAGAAGAACCTTCGGCAAACTTAGTGTTACCATGAGGTTGCAAGAGCATGATCAAACCTTTAAACGCTTACATTTGTGGAAAAGAAAAGGTCAAAAGCCAACCTAAAAACATTGGTAAGAGGTTTTATTCCGCCTCCAATGCATTCAATACACCTGTTAATATCTAAAGTTTGTTTGTGCTTAATTAAACTCTTTTTGCTCTCCTTTTGTGCAACATAGTAATTCTTGGATCTTTGTTTCAACCATCTTGCACAAATCAATGGACCTGTAATTAAATCCCATGCCACCTTATCTCTCTAAACTGTGTTTCTTTCATTCCTTGCAAAAGCTCACCCCAGGATCTTCTCACAAATTATAAATCCAAAGTTAATTCACCAAAATTTCAAAATCTATCCAACTATTTTAGATGACACAATGAATCTATGGAGTAAATGCATAGCCAGGAACTCTCTAGTTGGGGAAGCATTTTCCATATCTTAAAAGTTCTGAGAAGATCTCAGCCAGCGAAGATAGACCAGTCCTATTTGTCACATCTTGCAATCAACAAAAAAGTAGTGTGTGGTATGCAGTTAAGCTGTCTGAATGTCCTAAGAAAAAGCTTAGGCAAACTTAGCATTACCGTAAGATTGCAAGAACATGTCCAAGCCTTTACAAATTTACAATGGCGGAAAAGAAAAGGTCAAAAGCCAACCTAAAAATATCAGTAAGAGGTTTTATTCAGCCTTTAATGCATTCAACACACCTGTTAATATCTAAAGTTTATTTGTAATTAAACTCCCTTTGCTATCCTTTTTTGCAACATAGTAGTTCTTGGATCTTCATTTCACCGTCTTGCAAAAACCAGTGCACCTGTAATTAAAGCTCATGCCACCTTATCTCTCCAAACAGCGTTTCTTTGATTCCTTGCAAAAGCTCACTCCAGGATCTTCTCCCAATTTATACATCCCAAGTTAATTCACCAAAACCTCAAAATCTATCCAACTATTTTAGATGACATAATGAATCTATGAAGTCAATGTATAGCCAGGAAGTCTCTAGTTGGTGAACATTTTGATTTCCAATTCCCAATTGACAACTTATGCATGAATTTCATTCTCCTTTTATTTTTAAAATTAGCAGGATCCTTCTTCTAGAAAATTGCTTAAAATTTCTCCAAATTCAACTGTACCAAAATTCTGTTATCAAGATTTTCCCTAAACTCTAAAATCCTCATTCCACTACTGGCAGCAATCAGTTCCAAAGATCCTTTCCCATCAAATCCTATCAGCCCAAGTTCATAATCCTCCCATTTCTTTCTAACTTCAAGATTCTACGTTGTTAAAATTACAGCATGACAAACACCAACTAAAATAAAGAACCATCCTTTACAATCATAAAAGACAACATTCCTATCATCCCATGTTAAAATAATCCTATTTCTTTCTAACTTCAAGGTTTTACATTGTTAAAATTACAACATGACAAACACCAACTAAAATAAAGAACCGTCCCTTACAATCATAAAAGACAACATTCCACTTAACACGAAGTGAAATCAATCGTTGCAATATTCATATACTCATATATCAAACATTTCACACACACATCAAGAACCATCATCAAATACCAAAAACACCCAAAATACTATAAAAACAAACCACCCCATATTCCCACGGACACATTTCATCAAACACCTTACCCACAAACCAAAAAGAACCCAACTTTACTCACCTTAAGAGAGAAATTAAGAGCAACAGAAGGGTAATGTCTAATCACACTACTGCCATTGCCTCTCCAAAGCGAAAGAATCCCTTCTTCTTTAACTGTACGAACAATACAATCAACCATTCCTTTGAATTTCCTGCGTCCACTCCCTACAATTGCCAAATTGCTTTCTTGAGTTTGTAACAGCACCTTTGCCCTCTCAATTGGCGCCACTGTTGTATGCATTACCCCTCCCAGGAATGCACCTGCCAATAGATCTTTGTGAAAGTCTGTCAAGCATTTATAAGGCCCTGATGATATTGGTGGCTTTGACCGATCTCCGTTTTCTCCTGGATCATCATCGTCTCTACTCATTGTTAAAAACCAGAATCAGAATGAGTTTTTCTCTATAAAGATCGAATCTTTTTGGGTTTCAAGAGAACCCCTTTCGTTGTTTATCTTTAATTCTTTATAGTATCTCTAGAAAAGGAGAAATAGTGGGTTTTGCTCGTGTCTACTTTTTCTTCTTGGGTTGGTGCGCGAGATTCCAAAGGAAGAATCTTTTTCTTTCAATCTCCCTCTCTGTAGTTCGAGGGAAATAAAGGAAAGTCAGACCAGGCAATTCCTTCCCGATGAGTAGTTGATCAGGACTTGTTAGCTTATATAGTCTCCTTTTTACTTTGTATAGTCCTTATCCTTCTATCTAGGAAATCTCTTAGGTCGGTTTTTTTTTGGGTTTTGATAAGTCATTACATTTTTTCTAACAATTTATTTATCTAAATTATTTATAAAAACCCTCCAAGAAAATAAGTTTCATCACACAAAAATACACACCCAAAAAATTCATTATTCTAATAGTGATTTATACCTACAAAATCTTGTGCCCGTGTCATTTTAAGGTAATGAAAGATCTCCCGCTAGGCTCAATTATTGGGTGATTATATTCGTCATTATATATATATATATATGTCCTCTCCCCCTTTTGTTCTCATGAAAAGCAACAACTTTATAATTGATGCATCACTATCATGCTCACCTAAACATTTTCAAAAATTTTGTTTTCTCAAAATAACTTAATGTTATTTATTCTTAAACATTTTTAATATTGGAATGCCCTTGTGTTGACTTTGATTCCAATTCCTCCTCTTGCATGGTTTCCAAAAGTTACCGTACTCTTCATGTAATTTCTCTTCCAATAATATATTTTTTTCTAGAATAATTAAAATATAATAAGAAAAAAAGTAACAAAAACCATCTTGTAACATCATAATATTAACATCTAACACTGTCACAGTAAAAAGAAAAAATGAAGAAAAGAAAAGAAAAGGAAAGGAAATAAGGAAGGGTAATCATATGAAACTAAAAAGCTTCTGATTCCATGTCCAGTACGGCAAGCCAACAGTTGCATTTTACTTTTTGCAAGATCCTAAGATCCGGCAGCCATTTCTCTCATAAGTCACATGCATGCCCAACAGGTCTCTTAACTGAAATATTTACAGAGAAAGGCCAAATGTAAAACTTCCTAAAATCGCCACCCTCCCACATTGCTCCAAAGGGTTTTCTTTTTTCTTCCCTCTGTGTAAGATGTAAGAACAAGGGGTTCGCGTAACGAGCTCCACTGCAGTTGAAAGATTGCCAAATTCTGTATTACTGGTAAGCAACAAAGCATTCCAATGGAGATGACGCACCTCATTACAGCAAACATTCTATAAATTCATAACCTCGGCTTCATTGAACAAACCTAAATGAAATCCCACTTCATTGTCAAAGCATACAGTAATTAATAATCCAGTGTAACTTGATTTCATCTCGCTGAGGCCGAGCACAATCACAATTCTCAGGATATTTCCTCGACCAAGAATACAATTTATGTGAGAATCATAAAACGAAGGTTGAGTAGGAAGCATTTATTGAAAAAATAATCAAGGTCGCTTTATGAATTAGAAACTAAATTAAGGAAGCCATCACAATATCAGATAACTATCAGACATAAAGGAAAATAGACCATACAACCAGTCACAATGCAATTCAAGATTGAAATACCCATTTATAACATGATTTACAAGAATAAAATGTTCCAGAATTCTCATCAAAACATGTATGCATCACCATTCTAGGGAAGGAATAAAGAGAAACATAACAGCAGCATCTCATGCATTCAAAATATATTAATAAGTCTCAATTCTTGTAATTCAATAAAGTCATCAATCTCACAATTCACTATAACAATCCAATTCTACTGAAAGATTCTACTCACAGAACAGAGAACATGAACATGCGAGAGGTTTGCTGACTGCATGCTCTGAAGAATGCTTCTGCTCCATTTCTTGAAAAGGACTGCTCGATGATCTCTCTGTTGCAGTAGGGCTGCAAACAAGGGGTGGGCGGGTGGGGGGTGGGGAGGATCAGATAAAGTAGTGAAAATCTGTGCAACCAACAATCAGATGCATGGTTACAGTTATAGATTTATTTGACCTATGATCATGCTTCAATTGATGAAAAAATCAAAGTTACCAATCGCTGTCACATAATTCATGGTTGCAGTCAAATATTTGCTTATTACCTTTACTGCAATTCTATAGTGATTAGGGAACGTAAAGACAATATACACATGTTGCTAACATTATGTACATCAGTCTTATCATTAGAAGTCCAAGTTAACGCTGCAGCACCTGTTTATTCATCAAACGTTGGAGTTGTCCAAAACATGCATAGATATAATACTTTGAGGACGAAAAATAGAAGGATAATTAATTTTTTCTAGTTGACTAGGAAATCATATTCCAAGATATGTGACAAATCAAGGAGACGATTCAGGACCCTAAGAATATCTCATGCAAATTAACACCAGAGTTATTTTTCTTCTCTTACTAAATCTAAAGTTTTTTATATTTATGCTTCCAATTTGGCTTCCTCACTCCTTGCAATGATTACACAACAAACAAATCGATCAAATATAAGTACAAAATAGCTCCAAATCAAAAAATACATGCAACATTTCTTTTAAAGAAAGCACATTACATGCGCATTTTGGAGGCTTTTAAGAATATCCTTGAAGTTGGAATATGTTGTAACTGAGTTCATCTGGTCATGGACCTTAATATGTTGTTCTTTTTTTTGGCAGGTGCAAACTTCACAAAATACAAGGAATCTACTTGTGCCATCATTTTTTTTCCTATCTATTGTCACAGCTCTGCACTCTGCAACCAATTCTAGATTGTTCTGCAGCTCCATTGACACTAGTCCCAGAAAGCAAGCAAAATCAAAATCTTTAACCAGAAACCATTGCTGATATCAACTTTTACCCTTTGGCATACTTATCAACATAACCCTGCAGAACAAAATGTGAAAATGGTATTGCCAAGGAAAAAAAAAAGAGCATAATTAACGACCATATAGAATCTAATCATGCATAAAACATCCTTTTGAAGTCGCAACTCCCACAAATTTCCCTGTTTGGTGTCCCAGAACTTGTCCATTTGCAAAAAAGAAGTTTCAATCATATTTTGAAATACTATTCATGATGGTCTCAATCACTAGGAATGATATTTTGTGTCTGCACTTTATGTGATTTTTCAATAGTATGGGACAATTTTTGTGGAAGGTTGTTGGTGTAACCCTACCTTCCCTTGATAAATTAAATACAACTGTACAATTCATTGCAGAGAGTTAAAAAAACTACACGACAACAAATCCTAACTCCTAGGTCCCTCTGAAAACATTACTAGATAGAAATGGCTAATGGTTAAGAATTCATGTTCTGCACTTTCCCTTTCAGTGGAAAGTTGTCAAGCTGCATCAGGCACGCATCTATGCCTGTTTCCCACCCATGACTTCTAAGTTCTATAATGACAATAACCACTATCATGATCGTACTTTTTTTGGTAGTAAGAAATTGATGTTTCAATCAGTAGAATCATAAGCAGAGCCATGAGGTTATGGGAAACCTATCATTGAATGTGTATCATGTGAGATTCATAGTGCTAGATAACATGCATCAAATGTGATATTTCTTAAAGAAACCCTTTCTAATCATCTGCCGCTTCAGTTTTCATACACATAAGGCCATAAATATAAATATCAACTGTCTTTGCCACTTGAATAGAAACCATTATTAAATGAGCTTGTTTGTGTGTGTATTTGTGTCATGAGAAAACTCTTTCACATATCAGTTTCAAGGTAAAAGAAAGAAGGATTTACCATCACAAGTTTTGTTAATTTATGTTGCGATGAGTCAATGTAATGATCTATTTTTGCCTTGGACTTGGGTATTTGATGGCTCTTCATTGCTCCTGCAACCTTATCAACCGTCTTCTTGACAATAGTCTTAAATGCTTCCTTACTCATGTTACCCTGTCGCCATGATGGCTTTAAAACGTCCTTGACAAAATCTGCAAGGGTAACCTTAAAGAGCTTCATTGATCTGGACTCCTTGCTCTTTTTGCTCTTCTTTGGAGACTTAATCTGATCAATCTCCATATCACCCATATTCACATTCACTACAACAGGAGTACTCTGGCTCTGATTCTCAATATCACCCACTTCTGCATCTGCAATCTCACCAAACTCCTCATTATCAAGAGATGTGGAAACCACAATGCCTCTAACTTCTTTCTTGTTTTCTTCCACATCCAAAGATTTGTTTGAGGCACTAAACCTTGGCATAACATCAGTGTCAATGGATTCCCACTTCTGAATGTGATCAAGTCTCTTAAATGAGTTTGAAGTTGGCTCGATGCTGTCTAAAAACGGATCATATTGATCACCTCCTGAGCTAGGAATAATTTGTGCAACACCCCTGGCAGAACTGGGCGAAGGTATTGGATGTCTTGTTCCAACACTGACACCTTGTCCATCAAGTGAAGCATGGTTCAAACATGAAGAATGATCATCCTTACAAGAACAGGATGGAACCTTTTCTTGCCTTACAACATCAGAACTGAATCCGGAGTTGAGCGGCTGCTCAAAACTAGTTGGATAAGAATTCAGGTGAGCTGAATTTTTTGCTCCAAAATCTGGCGGGTGAGATGGCTGATTTGAGTCCAGAATATCTGGTGGGAGTCTAGATGAAGAACCCACCTTTCCAGATAGACCATACACGTTATCAATAGCAGAGCAATCCAAACCATAGGGTGGTTGTTGCTGCTGCAGATCTTCAGAGCCAACAGTAACCAAGTCTGAGGCAGTTTGAGGAATGTCATCTTTCAAACAGGGCTCCTCAGTATTTTCTGAGCAATCCTCAGAAGCATAATCTTGAACAAGTTTGAATGGGCTGCTTCCTTTAAAAACTTCACCAGAATATTTATCAGAATAGATGCATCCAGCAGCTGACATGATCCTTGATGAACTTTTTTCATCAGCTCCTGCAGAATTAATGACTGGGCTATGAACTTCAGAAACTGACTCCCCAGATGTCAATTGGTTATAACAATTGATGAGTTTTGAGCCTGTAATTGGAAACAAGATTAACTCTAAACTTAAGGCACGGAACAGGTGTACAAGTTATTCCTGTACAACTAACATGAGCAATCTACATGAGAACCACACAACGATAAACGTTCTAAAGTTTCAGGCCAGCAAATAACTCAATATAACCACCGGCATGTGCTATTAAAGCTTTGCAATATATAATCCATAATATATATAAAAGCATGAACTACTTAAAAACTTTTGATTTATTATTATACCCTTAATACATTGCTAATATTACAGTATACTACCAATACTAATAAGTAAATCCAATCCCATTTCTAATTCAGAAAAAGACCAATATTGGTAAAATTAAAAAAGGAAATTATTAATTCCTAAAAATAAGCTTTTTTGTAATGAAACCTAAAATATAGGTTAATTTCCTCTCTTTTTTTCATACTTTTCATTTATACACTGGATAAAACCCTAAATAACATAAAATAAGCTACTGATATCACTTCTAAACTATATAATGATGTATTGATACTTTATTTTGACAATCAATTAGGTGTTTCGTAAAATCCCATTGGACAAAATATATCCCCTTGCCTTCGTTTGTATTGTTCTAATGATGATATTGATGTTCATTGATCCAAACCAGTTATCTAAGGAGAAAAATTAGGAAGAGACTGTCCAAGGAGGGAAAACTAGTGTGTGGGTGAAACATTTACCTTGTTCACCATTATTCAGCCTTGAGGAGCCAGAGAGAGATAAAACCATTGCCGAAGCGTCAGATTGTGCTGAACTCTGCAGTTCATGCAACTGCTCTCTTACATCAAATGCTCCAGCTATCAAATGATTACCATGAGTTTGACCTCCAACAGGGTAATTTACTGCCTGGTCATTGTCAGACTGTGTAATGTCATCTGAAAACAACTCGCCAATGAGTGAGAAACAAATGATGAGGTGAATGAATAACTAATACCCGCAATGCAAAAACAAAATATGATTCATCCATAAAAGTACATACAAATAAAATAAACAATTACAAAAACTCCTCCAAATTGGATCATCTGTTCAGGTCATTCAACATGAAATCTTTTCATCTACAAACTAACAAGCATTTCAATGAAACATCATCCACAGCACCAATCTATTACTTCTAGACAAAATAGCATGGGGAGTAGCTGCTTGGTGTCACATTGACATACGACAACCAAACAGCAAACCATATCCACTAGATAAATTACCTTAAGTTTAAGATTGAATTTAAATAAATAAATCAATAAAATAAAACCAAGGAAAGATTTCTTTAAAAAAAATTGGAGAGAAACAACAAATTTACAAGAATCATAGATATTTTGCATCTTGGTCATACATCAGTATCATGATGTAAATGAGAAACAGTCAGGCATCTCGTTTTCTCTTTAACATTGAAAAATTAACATAAACAACAGATCATAGGTTTTATGAGATTTAAATGCTTCAAAGAGAGGGATAGAGACATATGAGAAACATAATTAACTTAGCAAACATCAGAAAACAAACACCTTATGAAGTAGACTGAGAAAATACCAATAAGGTACTAACCTTCCATCTCCATATCAGAGTCAGAAGACATGTGGGATCCAACTGCATCCATCAAATGACTGGGTTCAGAAAAAGTCTTTCCTTCCAATTTAAAACACACCCCAGCACCACTTCCACCTTCCAGATATAAGTTGTCATCATGCATGAGAACATTATGTCCACCTTGATTGAGAGGAATGACTTCATTGGCGGAACTAGTAGGGCCCAATTTATCACAAGAAGGTTTGGAGGAATTGGAAGCAAAATCAGAGTAAAATTGTGGAATGGAACCATCTAGCATGGGTGCAGATAATGGCATCATGTGGGAGTTATGCAGAGGTGGAATGGATGGTGCAGAAGAGGTTAGTGGTAGGGGCGGCGGTGGTGGGGGTGGGGGAGGATCTGTGGAAAGCGTTTGAGGATTTCCAACGTGAGGCTCAGCAGAACTCCCAGAGAGAGCAGGAGTCAGGAAACTGGAAGTTGGAGGAAAAGGTGGGGGAGGTGAAGGGGGAACATGACCCTGCACACCAGCTAGCTGTTTTGGCAACGAATGAACTGGAGATTTATAAAACCCCTGACCTTGTGAAGGTGGTGGAGGAGGCAAACCTCTATAAGGCGGCGAGATTTCAAGATGGTGTGAACCAAAGGGAGGGGGAGGAGAAGGCACCGATGCTAAACAGGAAGAATGCTGTGAATTTTGCTGCGCAGGTGCATAAACATGTGACATGGGAGCACTTCCATGAACGGTTGCAGAAGAGTGCAAATAAGGCTGACCCGGGTTAGGCGTCCTGCCAGGTGCAAGTTGCTGAACTGCGAGATGTTGGGGCATAGAAACATGCTGATATCCAGGCAAACTTGGCTGACTAGTGTGAGGAGGTCGTGGAGGTAGAGGGCCTTGTTGGAAACTGTGGGAGAGCGGAGGTGGACGGTGTAAGTATGGAGGGGCAATTGGTGTTTGAGGACCTTGGCTGCCAGACTGGGGATTAGAACTGCCTTGACCATACATATTGGAGAATTTCAACAACTTTTCCTAAGCCTCCCTCAATTTTCTACAGAACTGCCTGTGGAAATGAAATAATTACATAAGTGCTTAACAAATTCATCTTGAAAACACAGAAAAATGGGTTTTTTAATCAAATTATTGATGTGAATTAATTATGAATGTGGAATTGAATGCACCAACCAATTACATCTCAACATGCAAAAAAAAAATAAAAAACACAGCAAGATCATCTTCAACAAAATTGGAAAGTATGAAAGCAATGTTCAATAAAGCAGGAAAATTAAATACGAATGTTAGTTACAAAGAAGAAGGAAGTGTTAGAGAGAACATAAACATAAACAGCAGATGCAAACCCTAGTTAATGTTGAGAGAATTCAAATGTTTATTGCAGCTTTGATTGTATTGGAGAGCGATTTTGGGGTGGGGGGGGGCATGATTCCTTGAATTCTGTGGTAGACTTGGTTGGGTTTAACTCAGCGTGAGAATAAAGAAAACTGTGAGTTAAAAAAAAGAAGAAAGAAAATGATTTTTACCATGTGCATTATCCACATTATTGAAATTTAGTTTTATTTAAATAAAACAATGATATTAAATAAATAAATAAATTATTACATTTATTTAAACAATAATTGTATATAAAAAAAGAACATGATTTTATGAACAACATGGAAAAGTATAAAGTGAAAGCTTCCTGCGATTTGAAAAATGAATCCTTTAAAAACAATAACTCTATTGTCTTTCTTAATTGAAGATTTGTTTAATATTACTATTGCCTGTTGAACCTACCCCTTTCATTACATTTCGCTAATAAGCACATGAAAATCAGTTGGGACCTCAAACCCCCCCCCCCCCCAAAAAAAAAAAAAAGAAAAAAAAAAGAGTAAAAAAAGTGCTTCCCCACTGAAACATCTGAGATTTTCTTTTAAATTCAATAACCCTCCCCGTTATCTTCAGAAATTCCATAGAATCTAGATCTTTAATAATTAAATTTTGAGATGGGGCTTGTTAATGAAATCAAAAGGCATGAACTAAAAGTTTTCCTCTCACCACTTAAAGCCACCATTTCTATTTTTATTACGAGACACTGTGTGTGTGCTCTTCTATAAAACTCAACTCCTTTATTGTTCAGCATATCCTTATTCATCATAATTCAGTGGCTAAAGACCTATTCATGATAATGCAACGAAATTAGGCTTAACTGTCAACTAAACAAAACCATTCACTATCAGACATAACCTTCTTGTTTTTCTTTTCCTAGGAAGCTCAAGAATCTATCTATCTCTTGGAGTGTAAACTTGAGTTAAAACGATTATCTTTCATCCATAAATACCTTACACTCAAAGTTTAGCGAGTCCTATAACTAATGCTATATGCAGCAGTCCAAACAGCCTGCAAACACCTCATAAAGATTCACTGCCTCCACCTCTACATGTATATATATAAAACAAGAGACTGGATTCGATAACATTTCCAGCCATGTAAACTTTGCAGTTTTTGAATAACATATCAGTACAATTCTTCCATTACCGAACTCCTAAATTGTTAATACCAACTTGACATGTTTGCTGATATTCCATTCATCACAAGCTTTGAGCCATGAATCTTCATCTAAAACTCCAAAAAGTTAAAAAAGTGTTTCCTGCTCCTCAATATGTGCAAATCTTGAGTACAATACATGTCTCCCAAAATGACACAAGGACTTTACTGACCTTATTAAGAGAATTACTTCCACATATCATCCATTCCTGGACATCAGTTTCTTCTTGATTGCAGACACATATCCATAGCAATCGTAATTGATGATCGAAATATATTTATAAACATTATGGCAATCATTAAACTTATTCCCACGCTAAGGGCCAAAGTGTCACTTTACAAATTACAACTACCAAGATTATAATTTCATAAACTTTAAGAACCAAAGTTCATCACCTTCTCCAAACTTTCTGCAGTTTCCTTTCGAAGAACAAACAAACCAACTATTCTCCGAATCTTTTTTCATTTCTTAACCAAGTTTAACAAACAAAACAAACCCTTTTGATCCATGACTAATCAATAGCATAACACGTTTAAGGGTTTTCAAAATCTAAAATTTCTAACTTCAAGAATGTCATTAAAAAAACAATAAACAGTAAACTGCATCCATACCTCCCTCGGATTTATTTGCTGTCTTTTGCTTCTTTTATCTTCCTCCCTTCTTCATTCTCACTTAATTTCTCCTTTTCCTCTTTCTTTTTCTCCTATCTTTGCTCATTTAAGAATCTAACCCAGCTCCCTTTTCATCTCTCTTTCTACCTGTCTCTTTTCTTTTTACTCCCTTCTTCTGGACGTCTTGTGCCTTGCTCTTTCCATTTTTTTGTTCCTTTTAAAGCTTTCAGAGAAATACGAGATAATGGCTCGCGCTAAATCGCGGTCGGGAAAAACAATTTTCATGGAAAATACTGTATTTTAAGGAATAAAAAAAATCAATACATAAAAGAAAACGTGATCACATTGTTCAGCGCATAAAAATAAAAAATGTATGTTAAAAAACTCAATTTTAAGATAATTTAATATTAAAAAATAAAAATAAAAATAAAAGTTATACAATCTCAAGGCAAACTTGTAATTCAAATGATAAAATTATAATAACATCATAAAAAATAAATATATAAAATTTTTAACAATTTAAAAGTGGAAAAATAAAAAAAAAATCAATCAACAAAAAAAACTCAGAAAAAATAAAATACTAATAAAATAGATCAAACCTTGTGAGCTAGGTGTGCAAATAAGATAAACCAAACCTCGTGAACTAGGTATGTAAACAAAATAACTTAATAAAAAACAAAAAGAAAATTATAAGATATAATTCTCAAACAAACTATACGTTGAAGAGAGAAATTAAAAAAAATTATTGAACTCCATATAAGGTAACTCATCAAATTCATAATTTGGGTAATGAAATACATAAAATAACGAAATCTAATTTTCAATGAACCTAATATTTAAAAATGAAATTTTAAAAGAAATCAATGTAAAAAAAAATCTAAAAAAAATATATATTAACCTATGTTAACCTCATAGAAAGGAAAACAAATAAAATGACAAAAATTTCAACAAACCTAATATTGAAGGATATAATTTAAAAATAAAATCAATCTAAAAAAAAATCTAAAAAAATTGTTGTTAATATATGTTGACTTTTCAAACTTGTGAGTCAGGTTAAAGACTATAATCACCCATTTAAAAAAAATTCATTAAGTTTAATTCTTAATTAAGTTAATATCAAATAATAAATTTTTTTAAAAAATAAATTTTCAAAAAGAACCCAAAGCAAAAAAATAACAATAAAATAATAAGGATAGAATTTGATATAAAACCAAAATGTCGCTTATTTATCAACACGTGTCACCTATCTTGAATAACATGAAAGCATTGCTTCCAACGCTATCAAATGTGTGTTTGTGTTAGTGGTGAAACTTGTGGTTTGGATGTGGGACCCATTAAAAAGCTAAGAAAAGCAGAAAATATTAGCTTTTGTGGTTGAGTTTTGTGCATCAATGGGTTGTACCCAACCACAACCTCAACCACAAAAGTTAAATCAAACACTCCCCAATAAAATCAGTACTTGACTTTCGAAGAAAGCCATACACATTGCTAGAATATGACGAGCTTCCTCCACACGAGAAATGCATATGTCAATCAAATTGCCCTTCTTGTCTACCCTACCCCCACCATATTTATTTTAGATTTAATTTTGCTCTCTTAAACTTTAATTGTTTTCCGTAACATTATTTTATTTTATTCTTTTAAATTGAGGATCAACCAAGTACCAAGATATTTCCTTGACATTGCAGGAACCCCAAATTTAAACAACTAAAATAAATTATCAAGTTAAATCTTAAATAAATGTTAAGTGAAATGATCAAATTAAAAAAATTAAAAAAGAGCTAAGTAACAAAAAGAAAAAGACATGAACTCTTCCCCTTACCGTGGAAACCAATTCCTAAATTTATATAAAAAAATGTACTAATCACTTGTTAAAGCTTCAAATTTAATTCCTATAAAGCTCTAGTTCGTTTAGATCAATAAAATTTAATTTTGTTTTGTTAAGCTAAACACCAACCAAGTGATGAAACACTTCACGACAATGTTAGATCCTCAAATGGAGGCATAAAAACCAAATCATCATGGCTAATATCAAATCAATGCAGCGTTAAGGGATCACATAAAGAGAAAAATAAATTGAAAAACCAAAATGACAAAAATCCTAGGGATAAAAAAAAAAAAGATGGCACAGTGAATCACTGGAGCCCTCTTATTTTTTATTATTTTTTATAATCATCTCTCTTTTTTATAATAGATATTTTTCAATTTTCTATATTTATTTTTGTACCCTAATCCTAAATCTTGTTTGATTTGTTACCAACCCTCTCTAGTTTCCCAAGAATTATGCCTTCAGAAAGTAATGATTTATATTATCGTTCATTAACTTGAATTATTATGTAATTATGTCAGAATCACTAATATTATAATATAATCACAAGTTATAAAGTATATTGTTATCTTTTAGAAAAATCATGTATCTTTCATTTAATAAATAACTTGGTAAATAAGCAGAGTGATTATAAAATGCGAGAAAGTATGAATGGGAGGACCCTGCCATATATTCTCAATACATTTGTGCGATTGGCAGCAAAGAGGGATCGTGCGGTGGACCAATAAAGCCACTCACTTTGCTTGTAGATTTGATAGGAAACTTGTGCAATCCAGATAGTCGATTAAACAAAGCATGAGAGACAAAGCCAAAAGGTCGAGGAAGCTGTATTCTCACGCTTACAGATTAGCTGGCTTTCCTATTCATTTGCTGACAGAAATTAAACAGAAAGGCACTGCTCTGGTTGTTCATGAGGAAGGCCTATTTTTATAACATTGAATCGTCTCTCCCAGCTGCCAAGATTCCACTAGTGTTTTGGATATCAATCAAAACTAAAAACATGCAAGCCTAGCCCCATAAACTAAGTTATTCACAGCTCAAGCTTAGCAGAGGGAAGACCCCACATTGTCTTCTCATCTATTTTTCTTCCTGTCAACTGGGAGATAAAAGGAGATGAAGAGTGTGAGACTTCAAACTCTTAACCAATACTAAGGCATGAACAGTGTCAGGAAATATGGTAAATTTATCACTACTAACAATCAATCTGTAATGCAACCGAAGACGGAATAAATTTGGAAAGGAATGCCTATTGATCAACCAGAGATTGAATCAGAAATTAGTAGATTTATCCAGTAGTCAGAAGCGTCCTCGCTTAATTCTAGCCCAAGCTAAAGCTGCAACTGCAGCACCTCCCAAGTGAGCTGATCCTGAGATGTTACTGTTTCCCTGCAAAAACATAAGTGAAACCCAGCATTTTAGCTTGCTTTGGTTTGAAATCTTTCAAACAAATAAAAAAAAGATATTTGTACAAGGAAGCGGAAAAATCATAGGATTAATATCCATGTACCTCCATTACCCTCAACACATCTTTCCCAATTAAAAAGATACCCTAGAATGACAGTTGTCAAAAATAATATGGTAAGCATCTGAAAATTAGCTCGAATAAACTTATTTCTTGGGTTGAAAAAAATAAAGATTGTTCATTGAAAGGAGCCTACCAGTAAGATTGCTGGAACTGGTATGATAAAATCGAAGTATAGAGTAGCTCTAGGATTCAAGAATATATCGAGCAACATGATAGCATTGACGGCCCCACTAGCCCCCTAAATGACACAAGTATACTCGTTAGTCAACCTTTGATGATGAAAAACTGATCCAGGTTTTGTTACTCTCCTCCTATCTCTGGAACAAACACAGAAAAGTGGCCAGAAATGAGAGTAGAAGCTGTTCATTATTCTGAGTCAAGAAACTAATTTAAAAAATATACAACAGGAAGTGAAACAATTTTGCCACCAAAAAATGCCACACTGAATTTATTGTTGGCATTTGTCAAATTTCATGATGAACTTTCCTTCATTTCAATCATTTAGCTTATTGTTGGCATTTGTCAAATTTCATGATAAACTTTCCTTCATTTCAATCATTTAGCTGTCGACTAGCTGTTTATTAATTAGTTCACAGGGTCAAAAGTATCAGAGGAACAATCTTAATGAACAGTAATGTCATGCTAATGATGAAAGTAGTCAAGGGACAAGGATTCAAGCGTCGTTTGACTTGAATAATTGAAGAAAAATGTAAATAGAAAGAAGAGAAATCTGATAAAAAGAGTTGCAAAAGCATACCAATCCTGGAGTCCTTGAAGAATCCCTCGCCCACATTCCCTGTCCCTGCAGATAGCAAAAATAGGGAACAGAATCAAGGATTTCTGGTTAGCCAAAATCATTAAATCATTCCATCCTAAAAATAGAATTCCAACAATAACAATCAAATAGTGCACAAATTACATGTGTTTTTATTTAACACATGGAACGGAATTTTCAAGTCATCGTCCGCACAACCATATATTATTCTGTTAGTTAACTTCATAAAAAATCAGGTCAAATAGTTTAACCTGTAGTAAAAAATCATGCCAAAATCTACATTCCTGTGAAGCACATTTTCATAAATAAAAAACCATCAAAGTAATCATTCCCATAACTTGCTTCATAACAGATCATAATGGAAATGTAGCTAGGACTATTGTACCTTCGATGATAAATCCATGTAGCCATGGTGCAGCAAGTAGAACACTGAGCCACCAATTGCTCCAGCTAGATACAACTTCAACAAGAATTCAGGTCCAAAAGTCCTTGCAATCTGGGCAGTAAGAAATAAAAGAACAAAACACAGCACAGCACAGCCAAATACATTTTTTAGGACTGATAAAGAATACATTGTCCAACAGAAAATGCGCAAAAACGAGATAGACACATGCTGCATGTGCAAAATATTTTGGAAATTTTACTGTTGCAAGTTATAAGATAATATCATCACGATTACTGGAGAAGAATCTAGAATGCAATAATTTGCTAGAATATTTTTAAATATCCCATCCTAAATTGGTTTTGGGTTGATTGAGTCTCAATATGAAAAAAACTATTTCTTCTCCTTTTGAAAATTTTATTTGCTCAATTTCAATTATGGACTTTCAGCAATATATTTAAATAATTAGCATGAATGAAAACATTTTATCATATTCAAGAAGCATTGGATTTCACTAGCTGGTACAAAGTTTATAATAATTAAAGGTAATAGTTTATACAAAGTATCTGCTACAATGAACCATCCATCATAAATATAATTGGTGAAAAATTAACAGCCTATATCAGGAAAAAAAAAATCTGCAGGACCAATGATAAAACACAAGAATGTTGGAATCTAGAACCTATCAGTGACTTATCATTCTAGATAACATATTTAAGTGTAACTTTGAATGAAAGTCATAATGGAGGAATATAATGATACTTTGTATGGTTTGCATTCTCCATAACTCATCAGGTTTCAAATCATCAAAAAGTAACCAACTCAACAGTAGCGGTTAACGGAACAAAAGGTTGTAACAAAGAAAAACTGCCAAGGAATGTGAACATACATTTGTCCCGAAGAAGTAAAGTCCAATCATGTTAAACGCAATGTGCCCAATATCAATATGACTGAATGCTGAAGTAACAAGGGTGTGAATACGCCCACTTCTGAAATTGTCCAATGAAATCTGCTCCGGGCACATCAAATGAGTCAGTAGGAAATGGAGTTTAAAACAGACCACTGAGAGTTTAAAACACTGAGTCATCTTTTAAGTGTCATTCTTCAAAGAATTCCTCTTGGATTCTCTATTCTATAGTCACATGACAATTTACAGCTAGAAAATTAGCCTGCATACTCTGTGAAAATAAACATTTTTTCCACTGAAGAATTCTTTCGTCGATAATGCAAAAAACTATGCTTATAGTGCAGCTAAATGTTGCACTTCTATTAAGAATTGTCAAGGGTTAGCCTCTGCATCCAGCACTTTAGGGAGAGGGCAGCACCTAATGAGTTTAGCAAACAAAATCTGCTTGGTATCAATTATTCCTGATACTTGGTACCATTTAATCAAGAAACAAAGGACCCACCATAAAATTTTCCATCATAAACTTTTGATCTTCAATCCTCCATAACATAAAAACAGCCGCATTGGCTATGATCAATCCCAGAACCACATTATCAGCAGATAGTCGATTGAACCATGATCTCCTACGAACAGCAGAAAATAAATGATTGACAAGCATGAAGAATTATGGCTTGTCTAGGAAGAAGAAATGCCTTGTAATAAGGGATTACTCTAATTACTCTCATCTGTTCTTTAAGCATTAATATGAAATGAAAAATCAAACAGTAATGTTATTCCAATAGACCAAACCAAATATTCTTCCACCTTCTAGAAACATAGTTTAATGCAGAAAATAAGAGGCAATTTTTTTTACTATAATGATGGATATTCTTATCCTCCAGTTGAAGGACTAGGATGCACGGAACCAAAAATAGTACTCTCTAAATGTAAAGTTTTCCTCTTGCAAGGTTTAAATTGACCATTTAGTAATAAGCCTTCGTTAAGGAAATTCCTTGCAAGGGGGTTGCCTAAAGTGAAATGCTCAATACAAAATCACACCTTGTATCACCATCCTTAAAAGCTAAGTTCAAAGTGCTATGTTGAGAGAAAGATATGGATTTCTGGTTAAGAATGAGAGCTTTTGTGAACAGTGAAAACAGCTACGGCTTTGAAGGTGTCGATCCAAAAGTTGACACGTACTCTACTTCTGAGCCAGAGCTACTGGCTACTGCTAATGCTTTATCTCTCTAACCTAAATCACGAATCTTTTATGATCACAACTCACAAGAAAAGTAATCTAAATCAAATGACAGTAATTGTTTTTATTCATCTAACAAAATAAATCGCACCAAAACTCAAGCTTTTTCTTGACATTTTTCTCAAAAACAGCAGAAGCAACAGCAAAAAAAATGCAAATTACCAGCCACGGCGATTAGAACCAAGACTTAGGTTGGACCAAGAATACCCTCTAGCAAACCGAGCTATAAAGAAGCCAACTTTGCAATCTGTGAGATTTTTGGTTGAAACCCTGAAATGGGTGTTCGATAAAATGGACAAGAAATGTTTTGAGAGAGAGCCATGGAGAATTTTAGCTGGAAGATAGTGGTGTGAATATGATTGACATGAATGGATTGTCAGAGAGGAGCTTAAAATATGGTTTTGGTAATGGTGGATTGGTTTTGTGAAGGTTTTATAAGGGTGATAGAGGAGAAGTGAAGAATTGCTTGTGAGTTTTTTGGGGAGGTTTGATGAGGCATTTCTAAGAGAAAGGAGTCTCTGCATTTTTCTTGATGCTCTCTTCCTCCTCCTCCTCCTCCTCGTCTTCCTCTTCTAGGTTTTGGCTGGGAGAGGCTTTTGTAATGAAACAAGATGGGAAATTCTTTGCTTGTAGTTATAGTTAGTGGAGTAAATTATAATTTAGTCCTTATTGTTTTTAATTATATGTAAGTTGATATTTCTGTTTCTGAAAATCCTAAACGAGTGTTTTGACCAACGTTGACTGTTATGAACCTTTTGAAAAGCACTTTTAATTTTATTCATAATAAATAAGATTTAAAAAATCGATTGGAAATAAAAGATATTTTAGATAGGATGAAAAAAAAAGGGGGATTCAATAAAACTAACGGATGAAATTGCAATCAAATATGAAAATATAAAAATTCAAAATTAGATTTTTTTTAAACAAAGAAATTATTTTATTAGAAAAACAATGATAATACATGTGTGTTACAATTACAAAAAAATAAAATAAAAGCTATTAATAAACATAATGACCATTTTACCCTTCTAAAAAAACTAATAAATCTTGCAATTGAGTGTGAAATTATCTTTTTTCATGGCATCTATAAACCATTACAAAATTAATTGGAGATAAAATAATTTTTATATTTAAACACGAATTTGTTTTTATAATTTCAGTTAAATAATTTTTTTTTATCTTTTCAATGTTATTTGCAAAGTAGAATTACATTGATGCTTTTAAAAGTTAAAAATCATTAAACTTGCACATGAGAACTTTTTCATCTTTTTATTTTTTAAAAACAATGAAGTGAAGTGATGGAATTGCCATTAAAAAAAAACTTTGGTTTCAAGAGTGTTTGTCTTTTTATTTTTTTTTAAGATTAGTGAAGTGATGGAATTGTCCTTGAAATAAATTAAAAATATATATACAGGCTTGCTTCTAAAGGTGTTTTCATCTTTTTTTATGTTTTTTAGGTTATTTTTAATTTAATATAAAGGTTGTTTAGTAATTTTAAAAAATTAAATATTATTAAAAAACAATAATGACATGTGAGTGTGTAAGTACGTGCAGTATTATTCTTGACAATATTTGGAGTGGCACATTGGTTTTTTTTTTTTGTATTCATCAAATATGTGTTGATAATGGAGATATAGATGGGCTCCAATGATTTTTTTTAATTTTTTTTTATTTAGAAATTCATGCCAACTATTTCAAGAATTGATTGTGTCCTCTAGTTTCTATTTTTATCAATTTTAGTTTTTATTTTTTTTGTTTATATTTGTTTTTCTTCTAATACTTTTTAAAGTTTGTTTTTTCAATTTTATTCATATGTGTTTTATTTTATTTAGTTATCCAATTTAATCATTATTTTTTTGATTTTTTATGTGTTTTATCCTTTCTTTAAATTATTTTTTTTTCAATTTCATCTCTTATTATTTTATTACTTTTAATTTTTTTATTTATTTTTTGTTTTTATTTTTTTAATTGCTATTTTCTTATTATTTTCTCAACTTATAATTTTTTCTAGAAGTTATCATGATCTCATATCTCGGGTTATGTGTTAGTCAAATTAACTCATATTAATTCAGATTATCATCACTTAAATATTTTTTATATATATTAGAAAAAATCTAACCTGAATCACGACGCGACATTACATAGCGTGAATTATCTATCTAGTATTTAACTATACATTAAAAAACTTGGAATGAAAATATTATTCATATAAACTATGAACCATCTCAAGTTTTTGTTATTATTTATATCTTTTTTCATTAGGTCTTTAAAAAAAAAATTTTCCACTGCATCATTTTTTTTATTTGATATCTTTGCTTTTTATTTAAAAATTGTAGTTCAGTTTTGTAAAATTGACCATCAATCAACCATAAAATAATATTTTGAATAATGATCATGTGAGACAATGTGAGATTAAAGAAATATTTATAAAAATAATGAAAATACCACGTAGAAGAAAGATACCATCCATTGTGTGTTACAATAATTTCCCATAATATTTTCTTTTTCTTTTTTTCTTTTTTTCTTTTTATTTTTTCTGAGACTTTACTTTTTTTATTCTCAATTTAATCATTTTATATTAAATTGATTTGAAATTGAGTTTGATATTTTATTTAGATTGGTTTTATATAAAGCTTTCATATGTTAAGAATAAATTTCAAAGTTAAGTTGATGTTGGTTTGACAAAATAAAACTTAATTTTATTAATTCAATCAAATTAAAATTTTAGATACTGGATTTCAAACTAAAATAAATATTCAATATTTTTTCTTTTTTAAGAAATTATATGAATAATATTTTCACCCTATTTTTTTTTATTTGCATCTTTTTTATTTGCGCCGAGTCCTTCAATTTTCTCTTGTCAAATGCATGCTTCTTCTTTTTTAATCTAATTCTTTTACTTTTCATTTAACAATTATAATTTAGTTTTGTAAAATTAACACTTGATGAACACACTAGGCAATACGAGATAAAATAAATATTAAAAAGAACTATAAAATGCAATATAAGAAATATACACAATTCATTATAGGTTGCCGTGACAATTGGCTCAACAAGTCTTTCTATACTGGGCATCTTTTCATTGAAACCATGGTCTTATGCTTACAATTCTTAATCATAGAAAAAACTCTGATATATTCAAAAAGATTTTAATTCAATAATCTTTAATAAAAAATAAACATTTATATTTATATTATTTCTATACCTAAATCCTTCTAGATTTCTTATTAAAACTTACCTATCTCATAAAATCCAAATTGAGATTCTAAATCAAACAATCCTTGTAAATCTCAACAATTAAATAAATAATACAATAAAAATAATTATGCTATAAAATTAAAATATTAAAAATGACAAACCAAGTCAAAGAGGATGAAAGAAATTGAGAAATTGGTCTTATAAAAAAGTATATGTTAGTATTATAAAGACAAGCAATGCCTCACCTCTACTATGAGTTTAGTGGGAATACCTAATCTCCACTAAACACAAAATGGAGGCAAACGGTAGGCATAAATCATGGCATGATTTATGCCATTCACTCTTATATATACGAGTTGAGCTTGTGTTGTGTTGTGTAGAGTGAAAACACAGAGAGAAAAACGTGAAGAGAGAGTTGTAGAGAGAGCTTGAGTGTGTAGAGTTGAGTAGAGAAGTTTTTCTCCTCCTTCTTGTTTTGTTGTTTGTATTGTTTCTTTGAGTGATTAATACAAATCAGTAGCTCCGTAGAGTAGGCAAGTTGTTGAATCACGTAAATTGATGTGTGTTTGAATGCTTGAAAGACCCAACAACTGGTATCAGAGCTTGTTCTTGAAAAAGAGGGTGTTTGATCCAAACTCAAAAATCAAAGTTCTCAAAACGTGTTTTTGAACATACCATCGTGAAGAGGAAAACGAGACGAATCCACTGGTGAAAACCCGGCGAAGAACCGATGTCCTGCATGCCCGCACGCGCCGACGTCTGTACTGCCCCCGATTTCCTACAAACTGAACTCAGTTGACCCGACATGTCAGCAGCAGCACACAAGCAATTCTGCACAGTCAGCAGACACGTCACCTGCCACGCCATCACTGTCACGACAACCATAGATCCACGTGGACCTGCCATGTCATCATTGTGAGACCCCCGCATATCTTACGTGGCAGACACGTCATCATATCCACATCAACATTTTGGGTTTTGATCTAGTGTGGCGCAATGACTATTCCTCCTGACACGTGGCTTCATCTGTAGCGTCTAGTGATCCAAAAGTTTGATTGATAAAATCTAAGCCATCCGAAGTCTGATTTGGGTGATCTCAGTGTCGTTTCCAACATTTTTGGCTATTCCGAACACATTTGTAAGGTCAGATTTTGCAGATTTGAATCCGAGAAATATTAAAAATGGCAGATGAAATAAAGGCTGTGGGAATTGAAAAAATTTGATGGAACAGATTTTGGATACTGAAAAATGCAAATTAAAGATTATCTATATGGGAAGAAACTTTATCTTCCTCTATAAACTAGAAAACATCTCAGAAGAAGATTGACAAATTCTTGATAGACAGGTTTTGGGCATTATCTGGCTATCATTGTTAAGAAGAGTTGCTCATAATGTTACAAAAGAGAAATCCACAACAAGATTGATGGAAGCCTTGTTTGGGATGTATGAGAAGCCCTCAGCAAATAACAAAGTGCACTTGATGAAGAAGCTATTCAACCTGAAGATGAAAAAAAGCACCTCTATTACATAGCATCTCAATAATTTCAACACCATCACAAATCAATTATCATCTTTTGAGATTGAGTTTGATGATGAGATCCGTGCACTCATTTTGCTAGCTTCACTTCCAAGTAGTTGGGAAGGTATGAGAACAACGGTAAGCAACTCAGCCGGAAAATCCAAATTGAAATATGATGACATCCAAGACCTGATTTTAGCTGAAGAAGTACGAAGGAAAGACTCGGGTGAAAGCTCAAGTTCAGGTTCAGCTCTAAACATCAACACTCGAGGGAGGAGACAGGACAGAGGCTTATCTAGAGGTAGATCAAAATCTAGGTATAGAAGTAAAAGCAAGTTTGGACCCAAAAAGTAGGTTGAATGTTGGAATTGTGGCAAACCTGGTCATTTTATGAGAAGTTGCACAAAACTGAAAAAACCTGAAGCTGATTCTGCAAACGCCACTACAGACGAGGTACAAGATGCTTTGATTCTTGCTGTACATAGTCCTATTGATGATTGGGTTCTTGATTCTGGTGCTTCATTTCACTATACACCACACCATGAAATGATGCAAAACTATATTGCTGGAGATCACGGGGTAGTCTATCTGGCCGATGGACAACCATTGGATATTGTGGGTATAGGAGATGTGCAAATCAAGACAATGAATGGATTTA
>NW_011500923.1:33073-35652 GCF_000495115.2 Populus euphratica | reverse complement strand
TTCTCGGTACTATGTCACTTTTATTGATGACTTTAGCAGAAAGGTATGGGTCTACTTTCTGAAAAATAAATCTGATGTGTTTGACACGTTCAAGAAATGGAAGGCTATGGTTGTGACTGAATCAGGTTTGAAGCTGAAATGCTTACGATCTGATAATGGAGGAGAATACATTGATGGAGGTTTCAAGGAGTATTGCGCTGTCAATGGTATCAGAATGGAAAAGACAGTTCCAGGCACACCACAACAGAATGGTATTGCTGAACGGATGAACCGGACCATCAATGAACGAGCTAGAAGCATGAGGTTGCATTCTGGGTTACCTCAAACATTTTGGGCTGATGCAATTCATACTGCAGTTTACTTGATCAACCGTGGACCATTAGTTCCTTTGGAGTTCAGACTGCCCGAGGAAGTATGGAGAGGAAAAGAAGTACAACTTTCTCATTTAAAGGTCTTTGGGTGTGTTTCCTATGTACATATAGATTCTGATGCTCGCAACAAGTTGGATGCCAAATCAAAGAAATGTTTCTTCATTGGCTATGGAGATGAAGAATTTGGATTTCGGTTTTGGGATGATCAGAACAGGAAGATTATCAGAAGCAGGAACGTGATCTTCAATGAGAAAGTTTTGTACAAAGACAGATCAAGTACAGAAATAGAGATGGCTGATTCAGATACGAGTCCACAAAAATCTGAATTCATAAGATTAGAAGGGCTTCCCGATGTTACCACTCAAGAGTCCTTACAAGAAAATTCAAGCACATCAGTACCCACTACTACTACACAAGACAATGTAGAGCCAAGTGAACCAGCTGTTCGCAGGTCTTCAAGGACTATAAAGCCTCCACAACGATTCACACTTCTACTGAATTATATTTTGCTGACAGATGGTGGTGAACCATTAACTTATGAAGAATCCTTACAAGACAAAAACTCAAACAAGTGGGAGTTAGCCATGAAGGACGATATGGAGTCATTGTTGAAGAACAAGACTTGAGAGCTAACCACACTACCTGAAGGAAAGAAGGCTTTGCAAAACAAGTGGGTTTACAGAGTAAAGACTGATCATGACGGAAGCAAACGGTACAAGGCAAGACTTGTTGTAAAAGGGTTTCAATAAAAGAAAGGGATTGACTACTCTGATATATTTTCTCCAGTTATGAAGCTTACAACAATCAGAGTTGTTTTGGGGATAGTAGCTGCAGAAAATTTACATCTTGAAAAATTAGATGTAAAAACAGCATTTCTTCATGGTGAATTGGAGGAAGACATTTACATGCAACAACCAGAGGGGTTTGCAATACAAGGAAAGGAGAATCAAGTTTGTAAGCTAAAGAAGAGCCTATATGGTTTGAAGCAAGCTCCAAGACAGTGGTACAAAAAGTTTGACAACTTCATGTGTAGTTCGGGATACACAAAATGTCAAGCTAATCATTGTTGTTATGTCAAACATTTTGACAACTCCTATATCATTTTACTGTTGTATGTGGATGATATGTTGATTGCAGGATCTAACATGGAAGAGATTGACAAGCTAAAACAAAAGTTGTCAAAACAGTTTGAAATGAAGGATCTGGGAGCTATTAAACAAATACTTGGCATGAGAATCATCAGAGATAAAGACAAAGGCATACTAAAGCTTTCACAGACAGAGTATGTCAAGAAGGTTCTCAGCAGATTTAGTATGGATAATGCTAAGCCAGTAAGTACACCTCTGGGAAATCATTTCAAGCTCAGTAGAGACCAGTCACCAAAAACTGAGCTAGAATGTGGATACATGGATAAGATTCCATATGCCTCAGCTATCGGCTCCTTGATGTATGTCATGGTCTGTACTAGACCAGACATTGCCCATGCAGTGGGAGTTGTAAGCCGATATATGAGCAATCCTGGAAAGCAGCATTGAGAGGTAGTTAAATGGATCATGAGGTACTTAAAAGGTTCATCGGAGACATGTCTTACTTTCACAGCTAGTGGTTTGAAACTTGAAGGTTTTGTAAATGTTGATCTAGTAGGAGATGTTGATAGCAGAAAGAGTACTACAGGATATATATACATACACTCTAGGAGGCACTGCTGTTTCTTGGAGTTCTACCTTGTAAAAGATAATCGCTCTTTCAACGACAGAAGCTGAATATGTTGCAGTCTCAGAATCTGCAAAAGAGATAGTATGACTATAGAGTTTCCTAAAATAATTGGGCAAGATGAATGGAAAGGTTATTTTGTATAGCGACAGTCAGAGTGCAATCTTCCTTGCCAAGAATCCAGCATTTCACTCCAGGACTAAGCATATTCAGATCAAATATCACTTCATCCGACAATTGCTAGACGATGAGCAACTAATGCTAGAAAAGGTCTGTGGAAGCAAGAATCCAGCTGACATGTTAACTAAAGGAGTTACACTTGATAAACTAAAGTTGTGTAAAACTTCAGTTGGCCTTCAAGGATAAAAGATAATTTCATTATTTATCTCCAAGTGGGAGATTGTTAGCATTATGGAGACAAGCAATGCCCCACCTCCAGTATGAGTTTAGTGGGAATACCTAATCTCCACTAAACACAAAGTGGAGGCAAACGGT
>NW_011500923.1:6432-33057 GCF_000495115.2 Populus euphratica | reverse complement strand
TATTGGAGACATGTCTTACTTTCACAGCTGGTGGTTTGAAACTTGAAGGCTTTGTAGATGCTGATCTAGCAGGAGATGTTGATAGCAGAAAGAGTACTACAAGATATATACACACTCTAGAAGGCACTGCTGTTTCCTGGAGTTCTACCTTGCAAAAGATAGTCGCTCTTTCAACGACAGAAGCTGAATATGTTGCAGTCTCAGAATCTACAAAAGAGAAAGTATGGCTACAAAGTTTCCTAAAAGAATTGGGCAAGATGAATGGAAAGGGTACTTTGTATAGCGATAGTCAGAGTGCAATCTTCCTTGCCAAGAATCTAGCATTTCACTCCAGGACTAAGCATATTCAGATCAAATATCACTTCATCCGATAATTGTTAGACGATGAGCAACTGATGCTAGAAAAGGTCTATGGAAGCAAGAATCCAGCTGACATGTTAACCAAAGGAATTACACTTGATAAACTGAAGTCATGTAAAACCTCAGTTGGCCTTCAAGGATAAAACATAATTTCATTGTTTGTCTCCAAGTGGGAGATTGTTAGCATTATGGAGACAAACAATGCCCCACCTCCACTATGAGTTTAATGGGAATACCTAATCTCCACTAAACACAAAGTGGAGGCAAACGGTGGGCATAAATCATGGCATGATTTATGCCCTTCACTCTATATATATGAACTAAGCTCTTGTTGTGTAGTGTGAGTGAAAAACACTAAGAGAAAAACGTGAAGAGAGAGCTTGAGTGTGTAGAGTTAAGTAGAGAAGTTTTTCTCCTCCTCCTTGTTTTGTTGTTTGTATTATTTCTTTGAGTAATTAATACAAATCAGTAGCTCCGTGGAGTAAGCAAGTTGTCGAACCACGTAAATTGATGTGTGTTTGAATGCTTAAATGGCCTAACATTCAGATCACCTCCTTCTTTGGTGTATAGTTTTGTGGAAAATATAGACCCGCTTCCTTTCGTGGTGGGGTGTCATTGCTTTCCTAAATTGGTAGATGATCATCAGATTCTGCAATGGCATTCGTTGGTTAATAGTAAGATGCAGAAAAAACATGGAATATTCTCCCTTATAGGATAGCTTGGGGTATATGGTTAGCTCGGAATAACCTAATCTTTGATTAAAAACAACCAAGCTGGGACACGATTTTTTACTTGATTCTTACAGATTGGCTATGTAGTTTAAATCAAGTGTAAGAATTTTAGTTACATAGGCAACGACCTGGTGCAAAAGTGCATATGTTTTGGTGGGAGAGATCATATGATGGTTTTGAAACACTCAAGAGAGATAAAAACATTCTTCCTACAGCGCATGAAATGATAATGGGTTCTATGCAAAGAAAAATATGTTATTAATTTTTAATGGCATTGTTTGGTCCCTTTGAAATGCTTGGTTTTCAATTAGATATTTCTTGATTGGGATGATATATATCATTTCCTTTCCCATAAAGTAACTGTAAAGAACCATTTCAGCCCAAAAATTTAAGTTGTTAGGTGAGGTCCAAAGATATAATTTATATTATTCTCTAACACACCCCCTCAAGTGAAAACCCTTTTAAATTTGAAACTTGTACAAACTCACATTACCTTGTATTTAATTTTTTATCAAATAAATAAGGATGATGAAATTCGAACTTGAGACCATTTGGTCATCAAGGTTCTGATATCATATCAAAGAACCATCTCAACTTAAAAGTTTTCATATCTTGAGACCTCACCCAAAAGCTTAAGTTTTTAAGTAAGATCTCAAAATATAATTTATATTATTCTCTAATAGTAATATTTTGAGCAAAATATAATTGTGAATTTTTTTGCTATGTTGGAACAAATTTGCTTCAATCACCTGGAGAGCTTTTTACGTGGATTGACACAACTAAAATACAATGTAATTCGACTTGGATACCACCTCCGGTAAGAATGTTAAAGTGGAATATGGATTGTTGTTCAAATAGCAAACTCCAACCACTTAGCATTGGTCACTTTTTAAGAGATCATCAAGGAAATCTTTTATGTGTTTTCTTTTGTTCTACAGGTATGAAAGAATCAAATGTGACTGAAGTTTTGACAATTAAAAAAGCTTTTTAAGTGTATATGAATTGTTCCTATACACTTACAAGAAGTTTGATTTATATAATGCCATTACATGGATCAAGAGCCACAATATGATGAGACCATGACGCTTATAAGATGAATTCTATGATATTTCAAATTCTGGGAGTATCCTTTGTTTTGTGATAGATCATTCGGCAAAGCAAGGAGTTGATTCCTAGAGAAACAGATTTAGTTGCATGGTTTTAGTTTTTATTAATCTCAATGTTTGGTTTATGTTAGCGGGTTATTAAGACATTGTTTTGTTTAGTCCTGTATAGCCATTTTCTTCCTGTCTATAAAATATTTTATTGAAGTTCTCGTCTTTTATAAATAATAATAATAATTAAAAAAAAATACTTTGGCAAATGGTGAGGATTATAGCTGTTAATACCATTAGTTGGTTGTGTAGTTGGTTGGACAGTAATTTTTGGAGGGAAAGCAGCACTTCCATTTGCAAGACTTGATTTACTGTAATTAAGTTGATTTCTGTGTCGTATGTGTATCTGCACTTTGAATTTTTTCTGAACAAGTAATTATAAAAGAGCTTTGGAATAAAACTCAATCTAACTCAATTGGGAGTCAACAACATAGATTTGTTTGCTTCAATATACATGAAACATTCTGCTGCAAAAAGAAAAGGGGGCAAAATACAGTAGCGGGACAACATTTTTCGCCAGCCTTAATCATCTTCAGGTTTCAAAGTTACCCTGATGAAGTAGATGCACCATGCAGCCAAACAACCAGTGAAACTTTTCCAGGCTTAATATTGTAAGCGCCTTGCGTTAGGATTCTTCTTCTGATTGCGCGTCCAAGGATGGTTGAGATTCTCATCAAATGACAACATAATGGAACACAATTTGTCGAAAAGAGACGGAATAAGAAGATAAAGGGAAGAAATGAAGATTTACCATCGATTTTTGGCTGTGAATGATCGAGCAGAGTTCCAAAATCTGTATTGGAATTTGGTGCTGGAGGATCAGGCAATATAGTAGAGCGTGGATTGAGATTTGGCTCTAGAGGAACAGGCAATATAGTAGAGCCTGGATTGAGATTTGGCCACGGAAGCTGGTAAGTACACCGGAAATCAGATATTCTGTTCAAATTATGAAAGAACATGGACTTTACTTCTCAAAATAAAAGAAAAGAAAAGGGACATCTTCGTGAGGTTATTCTTGACAGTTCTTTAGAAAAAAAGCTAGTCATCATCATCTAATTCCAACACTGGAAATTGAATTTCCTAGAAAGCATGGAAGCGCAAGAAAAAACTGATTGTTTTTTTTTTTTTCGAAGACCTACAGAAACAATTCAATTGAAAGGACATTACATACATCCCTTCAGAAGCATTCCTTGAAACAGAATCCTGAGAGCTCTTTCTTCTTGTTCCTCTGCGCTCTGCCAATGCTCTCCTACAACTCCTCTTTTCACCCTCAAACTCTGACACTACATGAAACCTACACAAATAACAAGCTAAGCCCACTTTTAATCTCATCAACAAGCCATTCCGGCAATCATCATTCCAAGCAAACTGTCGCTCTGCATGTATAGATTCATTGATGTTTAAGGCCATCTATTATTGATATCTATGCATGCATATAGCTGAATTTGCATATGAAGGATCCAATTTGTTTATCCTTTTTTTAAAAAAAATAAATTTATCCATTTTCCCACCTTGAGAACATGGACTTGTATCCTGTTGTAAGTCCAAAGTAGTTCATATTTTTGTTTTTCAGCTGTTTCAATATGAAATGATCATAAACAAAAGTTGATCTTAAACATGTTTAATTAAGCCGATTCAAAGGTCTTTCTTGTTTTTTCGCACTTTTGATACTGAATGAACACGTAAATTATAGTTGAGAGCTCAAATCTCAATCGATTTGATTCGACCAACAAAGCTCCATCACCGCATGAATTTTTCTGTTCTAAGATACAGAAATAAACCAGTGTAATGCATAACCGAGCCAATCCTTCTCCAGCCTTGAATCAAATTCAGGTTTCAAACTTCCCCTGACGCAAAATTGTCTAATCAACCGACTGAAAGTTTAAATACTGCAAGGACCTTGCCTTAAGACTCCTTTCCTGACAATAAGTCTGAGGAACACTGATCAACTGACAAAATAAAGAACCCCCACATTTCATTAAAATCTTTTATGGGAAACAGAATGTCTTGGAACATTAAGGGAAGAACTGGCTATTTGCCACTGGTAAAGGTACACCCGAGTGTAGAGACGACTCGAAAAATGTATCAGCTGCTGATTTCCTGTTCAAAATATGGAAGAACATGAATTGTGCAACTGAAAACTAGGGGAAAAAAAGGCATACTTATGAGATTATGCAGAGGAGATAATGCAGGTCGAAGCTGTGCAGTGCAGTTGTCATAATGCAGCTTGTCTTGCCCATGTTTTGCATATCACGGGCTGTCATGTAACAGACTTTCAAGGAATTGCTCCAGAGATAAAAATAAAAAAATAAATAAATAACAAGGGCTAAAACTAAGGTTCCTGCACGTATGCTGTAGTCGAACTTGCCAAAAGAAAAAATTCCTATACGATTTCCCACAAATAACTTCCTATGCGACAAGCAATTTCCTATAATGTTTCGGGCATCTTGTAGCCAAACTTCCTGAACTGTTAACCTAGCAATTAAAGGAAAAAACAATTTCCTATATAGACTCCTGAATACTCAATATAAATATGGGCCATACTTTTTTCAAAACTCGTGCATTGAAGTCGACTTCTTGCTGTGAAGCTCCTGGCTGCTGGTAATTGTTTTTGACTCATCTTTTTCATGTTTATTAGATTCCATCAAGTTAAATCGTTGTGTGATTGTTGGCCTTGCATGCAGGTCCAGTACTTGAAGCTAGAAGGTTGATTTGGAGAAGCAAGATGAATGATTACATTACTGCAGGGTTGGTCATAGGAACTATCGTTTTAATCATTCTGGCTTTTTTTGTCCGGTCACTTGTTGCTGGCTGTAAGGGGAGGCAATCAGCAGCAGCAGAAGCAGAAGCAGCTTGACAGCAAGCATGGGGAAACCTTCCTGCCATCATAACCATCTTTAATTAGTGCCTCCTGATGTAGTTAAGAAAGTTATTAGTTTAAGTATTCAATTTAAAAATAAAGGGCATACCCTGTTCATCTATTTTATTTTTATTTTTATCTTTGGTTAAATTAATTAGTAGTACTATAATTTCATTTTTTTAGTGTCCGTTATTTCCAAGAACTCGCCAGCTCAAGGTTCTACTGGTGATTCCTTGAAGGTTGCCCGTCCTTATTGCTAAATCACGTTTAACTTCACACAAGATAAAAAGAAGGAATTAACTATCCAAAAGTCAATCAATCTCGGCAAGTTACTGAGGAATAGCACAACGCTTCTTAATCTAAAAGACCAGGAAAAAAAATCTTGAAATGATTCAACACAATTAGGTTGATTTATCGGCTTTAAGATCCATGAACCATTGTGCTCTACTGTGACAAATAAAATGGGCAAGGACACAACAACAGCCTCAATGAGCTTCAGGTTTCAAATTACAGACAAGATAATCAGCGAAGTTTTTCTAGTCTAAACTGCACTAATCTATTCCAACAATCTAAAGGCTTAATATATTGGAAAGGACCTTGCCTTAAGATTCCTTTTCTGATTGCGAGCATGAGGAAAAGAAGTTGAAATAGTGATCAACTGACACAATAAATAACACCTTTCATTAAGACTCGGTGGAAGAACTGGCAATTTACCATTGATACTTGGCTCTGGAGAAGATTCTATTAGAGGAATATCTCTGAAATCATGTTGGCGAATATTATGTTGCCTTATGTCATATCTCCTAATATCATGCTTAGCTGTAAACGTGTAATCAGTTGTCAATTAAGGCATACATTTAGGTAGCTATGTTTGGAAGTTGCACGGGAATAATGCTTCTCCATGTATATATGTACTGGTTTTCTGAATCAATAGATTAGACCTTCAAGTCCAAATCCTTTCTTCTGAGCTGTATCTAGTTTAATAAAATATCCTCGCCTTTTTTCTGCAATGACCAGCAAAGATGGTGAAACGGCTACCTTGAGGAAAACTATCTCCCCTTATGACATAACTTCCAATGACAACCCTGGAAGTCTGTTGACACAAGTTCAACTGAAGGGAGAAAATTATGATGAATGGGCTCGTGCTCTCAGGACTGCATTGAGAGCAAGGAAAAAGTTTGGCTTTGTGGACGGATCTATTAAGCGTCCAGATGAGGAATCACTGGACCTTGAAGACTGGTGGACCAACAACTCTTTACTGGTGTCCTGGATAATGAACACCATTGAACCATCATTGAGATCAACTATGTCACATATGGAGGTGGCACAAGATCTTTGGGAAGACATAAAAGAACGATTTTCCATGGTGAATGGACCACGCATACAACAACAAAGGGCTGAGCTTGCTGAATGCAAACAGAGAGGATTGACAATTGTTGCCTACTTTGGAAAGCTTAAGAAACTATGGGAAGAATTGGCAAACTTTGAACAAATGCCGATGTGCAAGTGCGGCTTGTGTACCTGCAACCTTGGAGCGGCCTTAGAAAAGAAGCGTGAGGAAGAGAAAGCTCATCAGTTCCTCATGGGACATGATGAAATAGTCTATGGGACTGTAAGATCAAATCTGTTGGCTCAAGACCCATTGCCAAATCTGAACAGACTCTACTCAACACTAGTTCAGGAAGAACGTGTCAGAATCATATCTCGTGGAAAGGAAGAGCGCGGCGAGGTGATGAGCTTTGCAGTGCAAGCAGAGTTCAAATCACGCAACAAAAACGAAGGAAAGGACAAAAATGTGGTATGCAGCCATTGTAATCGCACGGGACATGAATCTAATAGCTGTTTTCAGCTAATTGGCTATCCGGATTGGTGGGGAGATCGTGCTCGTGGGACTGGAAGAGGAAATGGACGTGGAAAGGGAGGACAGCGAGGCATGACTCCTGTTGGCAGAGGACGTGGAGGATTGGTCAAGGCCAATGCAACTCAAGTCTCCACACCAGGAACAAGCACAAACACTGCAGTCTCATATACTGATAGAAGCGATACCAATGGCCTTAGTGATGAACAATGGCAGACATTACTGAACATTCTAAACAATACCAAGATAGGGGCAAATGAGAAACTCACTGGTAAGTGTTCCTCTATACAATGGATCATCGACACGGGTGCTTCTCGTCATATGACAGGAAGGCTAGGTTGCTTATCCCATGTCCGAGACATGATAGAATGTCCTTTTGGGCTTCCAAACAGGCAACAAACAGCTGCTGCAAAAGAAGGAACAGTGGTGCTGAGTGACAAGGTGAAATTGGTGGTGGGAGAAACTATTGATGGTGGTTTTAAAATACTCAAAGGAAATAAAATACATGATTTTATTACAAAAATCAAGTTTATAAATTACAAAACTCACAATTCTAATACACACCCTCTCTTTCTTTCTTATGTTTCTCTCTACTCTTTTTCACACTTAATAACATAAAATTAACAACCTATTTATACATAAATTGAGAGATAGCAGGTGGTGATAGTTAATGGTAGGTGGCTGCAGGTGGTGATGGTTTAATATTAAGTGATAGCTGGTGGTGGTGATTGATAGTAGATAGCTGCAGGTGGTTGATTAAGTTTACCACAATAGAAATTAGCAAATGTTTTATATATGTCAAGTTTTCAATACAATCTCATTTCGGTATCTCAATTGATTGATGAATCTGATTGTGTAGCTCAGTTCACTAAAAAATTTATGCTATATAGGACCGCACTTCGAGGATGGTGATTGGTGCAAGTGAGCTACGAGAGGGGCTTTACTACTTGCGAGGAAAGGCAATTATGGCAACAATACAAACTAGCAATGAGAAATCCTTCAATTTATAGCACAAGCGGCTGGGACATCCATCATCTAAGGTTTTAGAGTTGGTTCCAAATGTTGGTGCACGGTAGCATACGTAATCAGGTTTGCAATGTTTGTCTTAGAGCAAAACAAAAAAGATAAATTTCCTGCTAATAATAATAAAACTTCAGAAAGTTTTCAGTTAATTCACTATGACTTATGGGGAACCTATCGAACCACTGCACTTTATGGTGCAAGATATTTTTCAACCACTGTTGATGATTATTCGCAAGCAACGTGGATATACTTGCCGCCTTGACAAGAAAAAAGTGTTATGTATGGACACAAAATGGTTGTTGGCAGCCATGTCAAACATGGCTGCATGGTAAGAGTCAAGAGTGGGTGCTTAAACAAAGAAAACGATGGCCACCATAATTGACTAAATGGAGAGGTTTGTCTCCCATTTCAGCTATAAATAGAAGATGTTATTGAGAGCTAAGATAGCCAAGAAATAGAGAGAAACACAGAGAGAGAGCTAGAGAGAAAGTTGAGGTTCAACAGAGACTAGTCACCGAAAACTAAGCTAGAATGTGGATACATGGATAAAATTCCATATGCCTCAGCTATAGACTCTTTGATGTATGTTATGCTCTATACCAGACCAGACATTGCCCGTGCAGTGGGAGTTCTAAGCCGATATATAAGCAATCCTAGAAAGCAGCATTGAGAGGTGGTGAAATGGAGACATGTCTTACCTTCACAGCTGGTGCAAGCAATCCTAGAGGATGTTATTGAGAGCTAAGATAGACAAGAAATAGAGAGAAACACAGAGAGAGAGCTAGAGAGAAAGTTGAGTTGAGTAGAGAAGATTTTTTCTCCTCCTCCTTGTTTTGTTATTTGTATTGTTTCTAAGCAAGATTAATACAAACCAGTAGCTCCATGGAGTAGGCAAGTTATCAAACCACGTAAATTGATGTGTGTTTGAATGCTTAAATGTCCCAACAACTGGTATTCATTCTGGGGATTGTAGCTACAGAAAATTTACATCTTGAATAATTAGATGTAAAAACAGCATTTCTTCATGGTGAATTGGAGGAGGACATTTACATGCAACAACCAGAGGGGTTTGCAATACAAGGAAAGAAGAATCAAGTTTGCAAGCTAAAGAAAAGCCTATATGGTTTGAAGCAACTAGTAGTTCTGTGGAGTAGGCAAGTTGTCGAACCACGTAAATTGATATGTGTTTGAATGTTTGAATGTCCCAACAAGAAGTCTTAGTGAATTTATGCGATTTTATCGCTTTGATGGAATGTCAATTTAACAAACAAGTGAAAACAGTGCGAAGTGACAACAATACTGAATTCACCTGCCTTGGCAATTATTTTCGCAATCATGGTATTATGCATAAAACTTCTTGTGCAAGAACTCCACAACAAAATGGACGTGTGAAACGCAAGCATAAGCATATACTCAATGTGGATCGTGCTCAGGGGTTCCAAGCAAATTAATCTCCCTATTGAATTTTAGGGGGAATGTATTTTGACTGCTGGATATGTGATAAATCGAACTCCATCACTCATTTTGCATGGGAAAACACCATATGGAGTCTTATATGGTAAGACGCCTCAACTCGAACATATGCGTGTGTTCAGATGTTTATGTTATATTCATAACCAAGGACATAAAGGAGATAAATTTGTTAGCCGCAGCCGCGAATGTGTTTTCATGGGTTATTCTTATGGCGAGTTTATGACTTGAGTGAGGAGTATTTCTAATTTCAAGAGATGTTATGTTCTGTGAGGACAAATTTCCTTATCTTACTACTAACCAGCAAAGCCCACTTTCTGCGCATACTGATTCTACCCCAGGTCCTATGATAGATTGGAATGATATGGATGACAATGAGGGACCAAGCAATGCTCCGCATAGTCACATGCATGAAAATCTTGTTCCTCATGTTGGGCAAGAAATCAGTAGGGAAAATGGGACAAATGATAATCTGGAAGGCAATGCATCAACACTCGAGCCCTCAACTGTCCTTCCCTCTGAAACAACAGTAGTTCATGACAACAGCCATGAGACTACACATGATAAGAGGGGTTCCAGTGTTGTTGTAAATGAGGAATATTTGGGTCGAGGCCAACACACCAAGATACCTTCCACTCGTCTGCGAGAATTTGTGACACACACCATCTGTATGTTAAGCCCCTCGAAGAGTTCATCTTGCTCATCACAATCCTCAGGTACACCATACCCTATAGCTCATTATATGAACTGTGATAACTTTTCTGCCCAATACAGACATTTCTTGGCAGTTATCACTACAAGAACGAAACCTCAAACATTTATTGAGGTCGTGAAAGATGAACGGTGGAGACAAGCCATGAAACATGAAATACATGCTTTAAAACATAATGGCACTTGGACTATAAAACCTCTTCCTCCTGATAAGAAAGCTATCGAATGCAAATGGGTTTATCGAATTAAGTATAATTCTGATGGCTCCATTGAGAGACTCAAAACAAGACTCGTGATCTTGGGAAATAATCAAGTTGAAGGGTTTGACTACAATGAAACGTTTTCTCCTGTCACCAAAATGGTTATTGTCCGTACCTTTCTTGCTGTTGCTACTGCCAAAAGCTGGGAATTTCACCAAATGGATGTTCACAATGCTTTCTTGCATAATGATCTTAAAGAAGAGGTGTACATGAAAATGCCCCCGGCTTTCGATCTCCTACTTTAAACCAAGTATGTCGTCTTCAAAAGTCTTTTTATGGTTTGAAACAAGCTCCTAGATGTTAGTTTGCTAAATTGGCTGGTGCTTTGAAACAATATGGGTCACGCAATCTCATTCTGATTATTCTTTGTTTACTCCGCACAAAGGTACACTATAACTCCATATACTGGTCTATCTTGATGATCTAATTATTTTAGGAAATAATAGTGTTGTCATTCACACCTTCAAATATTACTTAAGCACCTGCTTCCATACAAAGGATCTTGGTACTTTGAAATTGTCACGACCCGAATCCCGGATCCATGACCGGCACATAAGCAAGGTTTCCCTCCAAGGTTCCATACCTATACGAACCCAAACTTACACACAAACTTATCCTAACTCAATCAAAGTTCAACGCAATATTAATAACAAAATCAACTTCATAATATAATTGAATTGTCTTAATACAAGAGTTAATATAATTTCATAGTTTTGGAGCACTAATTAGGCATAAAGGAAAATGTACGAATTACAACCAAAAGAGCAGGTTTTGAAGGTCCAACAAAAGTGACCTGCTATCAAGCTATAAGCCTGAAAATCATAAATAATGAGAGTGTGAGTTCAACAACTCAGTGAGTAGTTAACGTTCAATATACACACACGAGATAATACAACAATGAGAAATATATATACAAGTATGGCTTTAGATACTTATAAAAAGGTTTCTCAAATAGGCCATAACAAGAATATCATATGGTAAAATTCATCAGAAAATCAAAATGCAATGAGCATGGGGCTCCGTACTGTGGGATGATCAGTCCACACAGGTTGGTGACTCCCCCGACCAACTAGGGTTCAGATACGATGTGCACAAAGACTAACACTACACTGTTAGCATGGGTATTCTGACTGACATACCATAGGGTCATAATCATAATCAAACAGACATATTAATATCTCAAGGCTCAACTCATGACATCAATCAAATGAGGAGCTATCAATTCAGAAGTCAATTCAAAATACATATTGGTTCATAACAAGAATTCGGATTCAACAAATGATCATGCTTATCATAACAAGGATAATAGTCAGCATATATATTATTAAGAAGCATGATCCAATTCATATTAACAAATCAAATATTTATAATATTTCTCTTGCATATGGAAAATTATCCATTCACCTTACTCGAAGCAAACAAAAGTCAAAAGCAAACACTAGAGAAAATCCTACTGACATCCCGCTGGTAGAATATTAGGATTATCTGAATATAAAGGAAACATATTCAAGAATGACTCAAAAGAACATATATCCTATTCAATACACTTAACTAAGGGTCTATTCCATAACCTTATATGTTTTTAGACTAAACTAGTTATTTTCCTAAAAACCCAAAAATTAACGGTTTTTCCGAAATCTAATCCATAATAAAACAAATAAAAAAATTGGTAATAATTCACTAAATAACCCTAATTTATTCATCAAACCAATCTGGAAAGGCTAACATCACAGCTAGGGACTAATATGGAATTTATCACATTTTTAGGGCCAAATTGTAATTTTCGTCTAATTGGAGGACCAAACTAAACATATCATAAATTCATGAATATAGTGGAATTATGTCCATAATTCATCCTCATTTCTGTCCAGAACCTCTAATTATGCTCCAGGGACCATTCCGGAATTTTTTCCAAAATTTTAGGGTCAAATTGTATTTTTTGTCAAATGGAGGACCAAACTAAAATTTATCATAAATCCATGAATATACTAAAATTCTGACCATAATTAATCCTCAAATATGTCCAGAATATCTCATTATACTCCAGGGACCATTCTGGAATTTTACCAAATTTTTAGGGTCAAATGGTATTTTTTGTCAAATTGGAGGACCAAATTGAAAGTTTTAAAATTTCATAACTATACAGTAATTCTGCCCATAATTCATATGTTATTCTGTTCAGAATCTCAGAATATGCTCCAGGGACCATTCTGTAATTTTCCAAAGTTTGGGGACTAAACTATAATTTTTCAAAATTGAGGGATCAAAATGAATTTTCATCATCTTCAACCTCCAAACCAGAATTTCAACAGAAACCCACTGTTCTTTCCTTATTTCTAACATAAATTCACCATTCAAACAAAATTCATAACTCAAAATCATCATTTTCATCTACAATCTCTAAAATTCAACTTAACAATCAATGAACCACAACAATCAACCCCTAACATTTAATTTAATGCATCAATTAAACTCACAACACAAATTTCATAACCCTAACATTTATCAAAACTAAAATTAAAGCTTAATTAACACATATTTATACATAATCTTACCATTTTACTTATTTCCTCCAACTCCTTTCTATTCCCTTTCTAATTTCCCTATTTTCTCTTCTTCTTCTCTCCCTTCTCTCTCCTGCCGATTCTCTCTCAAATTTCAGATCTCTTCTTTTGTTTTTTTTTTTTTTATTTTCTATTTATATTTATCAAGTTTTGTTGAATTACTACACTACCCCTTATTCATTTATACCCACACTTTAAGCCACCAAGAGCTTTATTGTATTTTCCTACTCATTTATTCAAAACATCACATAAATATTTTTTGGGCATTGAAGTTGCTCGCAACTCTACTGGTCTTTTCCTTTCGTCAAAGGAAATATGCTCTTGACATCATTTCTAAAGTTGGCATGCTAGGCGTTAAACCTGTTGCTTTTCCTCTAGATCAAAACCATCATCTTCCATTAGTTGATGGACCACTTCTTTTAGACCCCGACCAATATCGTGGATTAGTGGGATGTTTAATTTATTTATCGGTTACAAGACCAGAGCTTTCCTATTATGTGCATATGCTTGCACAATTCATGCAACATCCACGTCATGAACATTGGGAGGCAGCTCTTCATGTTGTCTGGTACCTGAAAGGTAATCCAGGCCAAGGAATTATACTCCGTGCTGACTGTGATCTCCAGCTCTATGCTTGGTGTGACTCTGATTGGGCAAGCTGCCTTTTAACCAGACGCTCCATTACAGGTTGGTTTGTACTTCTTGGTAATTCACCTATCTTTTGGAAAACGAAGAAACAACATTGTATCTCGCTCTTCAGCTAAAGCTGAGTATCGATCCATGGCTGCCACCACTTGTGAATTAATATGGCTAAAAGCTTTGCTTTTGTCTCTCGGATTTGTTCATCCACATCCTATGAAACTCCATTGTGATAATCAAGCAGCACTTCACATTGTTGCCAATCCAATTTTTTATTAGCATACAAAATATATTAAAATTAATTGTTATTTTATCCGCAATGCAATTCTCATAGGCAACATCACTACCAAGTACGTGCCCACTCATGCTCAACTGGCGGATATCTTCACCAAGGCATTGGGCTAAAAGCAGTTTGAATGCTTTCTTGGCAAGTTGGGCATTCAAAATCTGTATGCTCCAACTTGAGGGAGGATATTAGACGAATATCTCTGAAATCATGTTAGCGACTATTATGTTGCCTTATTCTATCATATCTCCTAATATCATGCTTAGCTGTAAACGGGTAATCAGTTGTCAATTAAGGCATATATTTAGGTAGTTATGTTTGGAAGTTGCATAGGAATAGTGCTTCTCCATATATATATATATATATATATATATACTGGTTTTCTAAATCAATAGATTAGACCTTCCAGTCCAAATCCTTTCTTCTCAGATTCCATCAATTAACACAGTTCATATTTCCTCTTCGAAATATGAAAAAACATGAATGGTGCAGTAAAGTTATTTTTATAAGGTTACGCAGTGAAGGGTTTGATGTAAGTTATTTTGTGTTTATCTCAATTAAAAGCACCTTGTAATTTAAGATTAGAGTTCTAACTAAAATAGTTTAAACTCTGAATTTAATGTTGAATCTACTTATATAATTTTAAATTTATATTACAGAGTTGCGTGAGTGTTAATATAATGAAATGCATTTTCACATAAATAATAATTTAATTAAAAAAATAATTAAATAATTAAAACAACTTAAATATAAAATAAATTCAATAATTTAGAAAATAAATGCTTACATTTATAGAGTAATTTATATTTTGATTACATCCAGACTCCTAGATAATAAAACATTCTTTTGGTATTATTGGCTTATAAAATTAAAACTATGATTATGATTACAAAAAAAAACTACAAAGCTACTTGATTAACACCTATAAAATTACTTCTTACAAGCCATTACCTATTGGTTATAAGCTTTCAATTACAAGTCTACTTGATAAATAAGTTTTGAAGATGCTGTGAACTTGATTAAATTGCAATATAGTTGCTTTGTGGAGTTTTTCAGTTGTGTTGCTCCTTGATTATCTTGCCTCGTAATTTAAATAAAAAAGTTTAAGATAAGTTTCAATAATTACCCACTCATTTTATTCAAAATAACTTTAGATAATTATCCACTCACTCTATTCAAAGCAATTACCGACTAATGTTTTATTTTAAAAATCTTATATCATATAGATTTTTTATACCTTTCCACATTAGGTCATTTTATCAAGTATGGTTTTGACATCCTTACTCAATTTTAGTGTATAACGTGTATCGTTACAGGTTATGCAGTGAAGGTAAATGCAGTTAATTATTAGTCAAAACTCATAAATTGAAGTCGATTTCTTGCTGCGAAGCTCCTGGCTCCTGGTAATTGTTTTTGACTAGTCTTTTTTTTCCAAGTTAATTAGAATCAATTAAATTAATCTTCGCGTGGTTGTTGGCCCTGCATGCAGGTACAGTAATTTTAGCTAGAAGGTTGGTTTGAAGAATCAAGATGAATGATTACATTACTGCAAGGTTAAGTCGCAGGAGCTATAGTTTTAATCATTCTGGCTTTCTTTATCCAGTCGCTTTTTTCTGGCCGTAAGGTGAGGCAGTAAGCAGAAGCAGAAGCAGCCTGACTGCAAGCATGGAGCCAAAACTCGAATGAGAGTCTGGGGACACGTTGCAGGTGGAGATGATAAGGTTAGTTACAGAGTTATTTTTGTAGGCCAGGAAAGCAGCTAGTCCATATCAGCTTAACTTTATTGGTAAAGTTGAGAATGACCTTTAGCAATTTATCCCAAAGAACAATTATCTTAGACAATCCCGAGCTTGAACGTGTTACCTTGAAGCATTAGATGCTTTGAATCGACATGAAGCAAAGATAATCAGTGAAGTTCTGTTAGCTTGACCTGAAACTATCGTGAACAATACAGAGAGAGAGCTTACTTTTGCATTCGTGGATTAATTCCTAGGGAGGAAGCTCAATGTCCTTTTTTTTATAGCGAATTTGAGACTTCAGATCACCTCCTTCTTCGGTGTCCAGTTTTGTGGAAAATATAGACTCGCTTCCTTTCATGGTGGGGTGTCTATAGTTGCTTTCCTAAACTGGTAGATGTGTAGAAGTAAATTCAATCTAGAAGGTTAAGGAAGGCAATCATTAATTATCATTGTTTAACCAAAATTCAATCTAGAAGGTTAAGGAAGGCAACCATTAATTATCATTGTTTAACCATCCAACCATCGACCATTAGTTGATAGCCACCTTCACACCGTCGCCACAGCCGTCTTCACACTTGAAGGTTGAATTTTTTTATTTTGAATTCATGTATAAATAGGCAGCTAAGCTTATACAATTATATGTGAAGAGATTTGAAAGAAACACAGAGAGAAAGAGAGAGGGTGTGCATTGAAGCTTTTGTTTTAATTATTGTAAGCTTTTGTTCTTGAAATAAAGAGTGTGTTTTATCCCCTCTGAGTATTTCAAAGCCACCACCAGTGGTTTCTCCCACCAACAATTGGTATCAGAGCCCCATTTGTTAGAAAATAGAGGTATTTTGGGATATACCTGAATTTTCAAAGTTGTCAAAAACAAGTTTTGATCATTCCACAGTGTAGAGATAATCCATACAAACTCACTGGTGTAAAAATCAGCTTCATTGGAGCAAGCGGTAGCCCACACGCGCCGCCTGAAGATTCTGCATTGTCGCCCACGCGCAGCCCACACGCGTCAAAAGGTTGAAGACGATTAAGCCACACCCGCGCCATATTCGCACCGAGCTGCCAAGTCAATCGTCAAGCCAAGCTGTGAGCTGAGCCTCAAGCCAAGTCGCAGCCGAAGCAAAGCTGAACTGCAGTCGAGCTAATCGAATATTCCTGGTTCAACCCCAGCGAACCGCTGACGTATAGAATTGGTTTTTTAACCAATTCACCCCATTTCTGACCCATTTTCTACAAAGTCAGACCAGTTCCCTACTATTTAGACCATTCTAGATCAATCTACAGTGTTCATTTTGCCAAATTCAACTCACAAAAGGTGATATAGTCATTCAAAAAGAAAAAATGACTATAGAAAATACACAAACACTCATCCCAAAGCTGACCAAAGACAACTATGAAAGTTGGTGCATCAGATTAAAGGCATGTTTTGGTTCATAGGAGTGTATAGACATTGTGCAATATGGTTATGATGAACCAAAGTCCAAGAATCAAAAGATACTCTACAAGAAGCACAGAAGCAAGTCCTCAAAACCAATAGAAAGAAAGACAACAAAGCAAATACCATCATTTATCAAGGTCTTGATGAAGCCATATTTGAGATCATTGCTTCCACAGAAACATCAAAAGATATATGGGAGGCTCTTCAACAAAAATACAAAGGTGCTGACAGAATCAAGAAGATTCATCTCCAATCTTTACGAGGTGAATTTGAATTATTACAAATAAAGTCCTCGGAATCTATTTCTGATTATCATACAAGAATTATGGTGATAGTCAATCAGATAAGAAGAAATGGAGAAGCCCTCACAGATGCTCGAATTACTAAGAAAATTTTGAGATCCCTAGATCCAAAATTTGATTTTGTTGTTGTCGCTATTGAAGAGTCCAAAGAAGTGGACAAGTTGACAGTGGATGAGCTTATGAGTTCTTTGCAAGCTCATGAGCAAAAGATTGTAAAAATAAATGGAGATAAGGTAATTGAGCATACCTTACAAGCAAAGTTGTCTCTCAAGAACAGATATGAGCAAGGGGAGACTTCAACAAATGAATATACCACTCGAGGAGAAGTCAACAAACACGAGGAGAATTTTAACGATTTCAAGGAAGAGGTTCTTGGAATACAGGTTTTAGAGGAGGAGGTGGTAGAAACACCACCAGAGAAGGTCGAGGATAACAAGAATTCACTCCTAGAGAAAGAGGAGATGGTTACAATAATCATGACAAAAGGAATATCCAATGTTATAATTGCAATCAATTTGGGCACTATAGCACTGAATGTCAAAAGAAAGCTTCATTAGAGGTATGTAAGCATGCCAACTATGCAGAGAAGGATGCCAACAATAGAGAAGCAACTGCATTATTTGTCCAACAAGGACTTGGCAAGAATCAAGAGAATATTTGGTGCCAACTATGCAGAGGAGGATGCCAACAACAGAGGAGCAGCTGCATTATTTGTCCAACAAGGACTTAACAAGAATCAAGAGAATATTTGGTATCTTGATTCTAGAGCTAGGAATCACATGTGTGAGCAACGAGATCTATTTGGTGATCTAGATGAGACCATACAAGGTTTAGTCACCTTTGGAGATACCTCAAAAGTTCCATTCAAAGATAAAGGCAATATCTCAATCAAGTTGAAGAATGGTGATCATAGTTACATCGTCGATGTCTACTATGTTCCAGCCATAAAGCAGAACTTGGTGAGCATAGAATAACTTTTGGAGAAAGGTTATATACTTTTCATGAAGAATTGTCATCTGACAATTACAAACTACAATGGGAGATTAATTGCTATGTGAAAGTGTCCAAGAATAGGATGTTTCCTTTAAACATCTAATATGATGCAGCAAAATGTTCGAGCGTCATCACCAACAATGAAGAATGGCTTTGGCACCTGAGGCTTGGACATCTAAATTTCACAAGTCTGAAGATGCTAGGAAGCAAGAAGATGGTCAAAGGTATGCCCCACATTGATCATCTAGAAGAAGTCTGTGAGAGTTATGTCCTTAGCAAACATCACAGATCCAGTTTTGCCAAAAAAGTCAACTGGAAAACAAACAAACCACTAGAGTTAGTGCACACAGATATGTGTGGTCTAATAAAGTCTATGTCGACTGTACAAAATAGGTACTTTCTTACTTTCATTGATAATTTTAGTAGAAAGACCTAGATATACTTTCTAAAAAGGAAGTCAGAAGTGTTCAATTGTTTTAAATATTTTAAAGTAATTGTTAAAAAGCAAAGTGGTTATAAGATCAAAACCGTGAGATCTAATCAAGGTGGAGAATATACAGTAAATGACTTTGAAGCTTTTTGTACACAACAAGGCATCAGACATCTGACAACACCAGTTTATACACCACAGCTGAATGGTGTAGCTGAGAGAAAGAATCAAACAATTCTTGACATGGCAAGAAGTCTACTCAAAGCAAAGAAGCTGCCCAACAATATTGGGCTGAAGTTGTATCATGTGCAGTGTATCTATTGAATCGCTACCCAACTAGAAGTTTGCAAGTTGTTACTCCATAAGAAGCATGGAGTAGTCACAAACCAAGTGTTACTCATTTTTTAGTCTTTGGTTATGTGGCATATGCAAAGATTTCAGATGCAAGAAGGACCAAACTCGATGATAAAAGCGAAAAATGCATCTTTGTCAGATACGGTGAGAGAAGGATGGGATACAAGCTGTATAATCCTATCACAAAGAAGGTAATTATGAGTAGATATGTTATCTTTGAAGAAGATAAAACTTGGCAATGGAATGATGACTAAGAAGCAATCAAATGGATCAGTACTGATTTGATCCTTGAAGACGAAGAAGTACCAACAGTACTTGTAGAAGGTCCGATAGTACTGGCAGACGAGCCACAAAGTCCGATACACAGATTCCCTATATTCAACAGGAGAAACACACCAGAATCATCATCAACACCATTATCAGCATCCTCATCAAAAGGACCAAGAAGGATGAGAAATCTAGACAAGCTGTACGATGCCACTCAAATCATAAAAGATACAACTCTTTTTTGTTTCTTTGCAGATAGTGACCCACTTAGCTTCAATGAAGTTATCATAGAAAAGAAGTGGATAGAAGCAATGGATGAAGAAATGCATGCCATTGAGAAGAATGATACCTGGAAGCTAACTTATCTACCAGAAAATAAGAAAGCAATAAGTGTCAAATGGATCTATAAGACAAAGAAGAATGCAAAAGGAGAAGTGCAAAGATACAAAGCAAGATTAGTGGCGAAAGGCTACAAACAGAGAGAAGGCATTGACTATGGAGAAGTGTTTGCTCCAGTAGCCCGGCTAGAGACAATCAGATTGATGATCTCACTAGCAGCACAACATAGATGGAAGATCTATCAACTTGATGTGAAGTCAGCATTTCTGAATGGCTTCCTAGAAGAAGAGATCTATGTTGAACAACCACTTGGATACATTGATGATGAAAATGAAGGCAAAGTATACAAGTTGAAGAAAGCCCTCTACGGTTTGAAGCAAGCTCCGCGTGCTTGGAATACCAGAATTGACAGGTATTTTCAAGATAGTGGATTTGAAAAATATTCATATAAACAAGCAATTTATGTGAAGAAAGAAGTAGATGGTAGCATATTATTTGTGTACCTATATGTTGATGACTTGAGATTCACCGACAACAAATCTACCATGTTTGAAGACTTCAAGAAAAGCGTGGTATAGAAGTTTGAGATAACAAACATTGGTCTGATGGTACATTTTCTTGGCTTAGAAATGGTGCAGAAAGAAGAAGGGATTTTTGTATCCCAAAGCAGTTATGCCAAAGATATTCTTGAAAGGTTCAAGATGGAAAGCTGCAATCTGGTATCAACTCCAGTCGAGAATGGAGTGGAATTGAGGAAAAGTAAAGTTGGAAATGTTGATCCAACTTACTTTAAAAGCTTGGTAGGAAGCTTAAGGTACTTGACATGTACCAGACCAGATATACTCTACGGAGTCAGACTGATCAGTAGATATATGGAGAAGCCAGACCAGTGGAGTTGGACTGATCAGCAGATATATGGAGAAGCCAGACTAGTCTCACTTAAATGCAGCCAAGAGAATTCTTCGCTACATCAAAGGCACAATAAATGAAGGTATGTTTTATACCTCAAGCAAAAACTCTAATCTTGTTGGCTACTCGGATAGTGATTGGGGTAGAGATCTGGATGAAAGGAAAAGCACAACAGGGTTTGTATTTTTCATGGAATATACATTTTTTACATGCTCATCCAAGAGGTAATCGATAGTAATGTTATCAAGCTATGAAGCTGAGTATGTTGTTGTCAACTCAGCTGTATGCCATTTAATATGCTAAAGCATTTTGGATTTCCTCAAGAAAATCCTATAGAGATTTATATCGATAATCGATTAGCAATTGCATTGGCAAAGAACCCGGTGTATCATGAAAAAAATAAACACATTGATACACGTCATCACTTTATCCGAGAGTATGTAAAGAATAAAGAAGTCGAGCTAATATCCTGCAAGACAAATGATCAAGTTGCAGATATCTTTGCAAACCATTCAAGAGAGAAGTATTTGTCAAATTGAAATTCATGTTTGGCATGACATCCCTCGATTGAGTTTAAAGGGAAGATTTGTTGAAATAAACTCAATCTAGAAGGTCAAGGAAGGCAGCCATTAGCTATCACCGCCCAACCGTCCAGCCACTAGCCGCCTTCACACCGTCGACCACAGCCGTCTTCACACTTGAAGGTTGAATTTTCTTGTTTTGAATTCGTGTATAAATAGGCAGTTAAGCTTATGCAATTATGTGTGGAGAGATTTGAGAGAAATATAAAGAGAAAGAGAGAGGGTGTGCATTGAAACTTTTGTTTTAATTATTGTAAGCTTTTATTCTTGAAATAAAGAGTGTGTTTTATCCTCTTTGAGTGTTTCAAAGCCACCACCAGTGGTTTCTCCCACCAACAAGATGATCATCAGATTCTGCAATGGCATTCGTTGGTTAATGGTAAGATGCAAAAAAAACATGGAATATTCTCTCTTATGGGATAGCGTGGGGTATATGGTTAACTCGGAATAACTTAATCTTTGATTAAAAACAACCAAACTAGGACACGATTTTGGACTTGATTCTTACATATTGGCTATGTGGTTTAAATCAAGTGTAAGAATTTTACTTACATAGGCAACGACCTGGTGCAAAAGTGTATATGTTTTGGTGGGAAAGATTATTGGTGATGAGTTTGAAACACTCAAGAGAGATAAAAACACTCTTCCTACAGCGCATGAAATGATAATGGATTCTATGCAAAGAAAAATGTGTTATTATTCTTTTATGTATTGTTTGGTCCCTTTGAAATGCTTGGTTTCCAATTAGGTACTTCTTGATTGGGATGATATATATCATTTCCTTTCCCATAAAGTAACATCTTGAGCAAAATATGATTGTGAATTTTTTTGCTATATTGGAACAAATTTGCTTCAATCACCTGATGAGCTTTTTATTTGGATTGACACAACTAAAATACAATGTAATTCGACTTGGATACCACCTCCGGTAAGGATGTTAAAGTGGAATATGGATAGTTGTTCAAATGGCAAACTCCAACCATTTAGCATTGGTCACTTTTTAAGAGATCATGAAGGAAATCTTTTATGTGTTTTCTTTTGTTCTACAGGTATAAAAGAATCAAATGTGACTGAAGTTTTGACAATTAAAAAAGCTTTTTAAGTGTATATGAATTGTTCCTATACACTTACAAGAAGTTTGATTTATATAATGCCATTACATGGATCAAGAGCCACAATATGATGAGACCATGACGCTTATAAGATGAATTCTATGATATTTCAAATTCTGGGAGTATCCTTTGTTTTGTGATAGATCATTCGGCAAAGCAAGGAGTTGATTCCTAGAGAAACAGATTGAGTTGCATGGTTTTAGTTTTTAATAATCTCAAAGTTTGGTTTCTGTTAGGGGGTTATTAAGACATTGTTTTGTTTAGTCCTGTATAGACATTTTCTTCCTGGCTATAAAATATTTTATTGAAGTTCTCGTCTTTTATAAATAAATAAAACAAGAATACTTCGGCAAATGGTGAGGATTCAAGCTGTTAATATCGTTAGTTGGTTGTAGAGTTGGTTAGACAGTAATTTTCGGAGAGAAAGCAGCTCTTCCATTTGCAAGACTTGCTTTACTGTAATTAAGTTGATTTCTGTGTCGTATGTGTATCTGCACTTTGAATTTTTTCTGAAGTAATTATAAAAGAGCTTTGGAATAAAACTCAATTGAGTTAACTCAATTGGGAGTCAACTACATAGATTTGTCTGATTCAATATACATGAAACATATTCTGCTGCAAAAAGGAAAGGGGGAAAATACAGTAGCGGGACAACATTTTTCGCCAGCCTTAATCATCTTCAGGTTTCAAAGTTACCCTGATGAAGTAGATGCACCATGCAGCCAAACAACCAGTGAAACTTTTCCAGGCTTAATATTGTAAGCGCCTTGCGTTAGGATTCTTCTTCTGATTGAGCGTCCAAGGATGATTGAGATTCTCATCAAATGACAACATAATGGAACACAATTTGTCAAAAAGAGACAGAATAAGAAGATAAAGGGAAGAAATGAAGATTTACCATCGATTTTTGGCTGTGAATGATCAAGCAGAGTACCAAAATCTGGATTGGAATTTGGCGCTGGAGGATCAGGCAAGGCAATATAGGAGAGCGTGGATTGAGATTTGGCTCTAGAGGATCAGGCAATATAGTAGATCCTGGATTGAGATTTGGCCATGGAAGTTGGTAAGTACACCAGAAATCAGATATTCTATTCAAATTATGAAAGAACATGAACTTTGCTTCTCAAAATAAAAGAAAAGAAAAGGGACATCTTCATGAGGTTATTCCTGACAGTTCTTTAGAAAAAAAGCTAGTCATCATCATCTAATTCCAACAACGGAAATTGAATTACCTAGAAAGAATGGAAGCGCAAGACAAAACTGATTGTTTTTTTTTTCGAAGAGCTACAGAAACAAGTCAATTGAAAGGACATTACATACATACCTTCAGAAGCATTCCTTGAAACAGAATCCTGAGAGCTCTTTCTTCTTCTTTCTCTGCGCTCTGCCAATGTCCTCCTACAACTCCTCTTTTCACCATCATACTCTGACACTACATGAAACCTACACAAATAACAAGCTAAGCCCACTTTTAATCTCACCAAGAAGCCCATCCAGCAATCATCATTCCAGGCAAACTGTCACTCTACATCAGATTCTGTAAAGACAAGACAACTGAAGAAAATCTCATAAATCCAGGAATAGTTACTATAGGCTAAAACAAATCAGCTGGCTGTAATTGAGAGAGTGAGAAACGCTAATGTTACCAGGTACATATCTAACAGAACCGCTGCCCCAAACCTCGAACAATTACATTAGGAGCCTTGGAATGCGTCTCACAAATTAACTCTATACTTCCTGTAAAAATCTTTAGCATTCAACAACGCCACATGGCACCCCTCCACCTGACAACTTGGCACTTTCACTAAAATCGAGCCCACAAATGAAGCCCCAGAGTGTTCCCTTCTTGGTCGCTTCCAAGATGCCAGTGCTGACAATCTTGTTTCTTCTGCTGAATCTTGCTTCTCCTGTGGGACTTTCATTTCATTTAATAACCACTAATGCCCACATTATTTTCACTTAACCAACTCAGATTCTTACGGATAATTAACAAGGAATTCAATACCTCCACCTTGCTCATTTCAACTCAATGCAAGCAATCACTTTCTCCTGTCCAGGCGTGGGATCTCTCTTGGTGCTGCATAGGAAATGTATCATTATCTGAATTTGACAATAAACAATATTACATTATGAAGAAAATGATTTATTATGTCAATGCTGGTTTGTTTCTTACTCCAGAAGTAACAAAACTTGGAAGAAAAAAAAAACTGAAAAACAAGAAATTCAATGAAATGAAACAATAAATGCGATTCAAGATTCCAGATTTTTCTTTCTTGCCTTTTCTTAGCAACCAAACACAGACAATTTCTCAGAAAGGGCAAGAGATTCAAAGCTAAGATGCAATGAATCAACAAAAAATAGAAGATTATCAAGAAAGAACAAATAACTATTCTCAAGGGAGAAGAAAAGGGACAGAACGAAAACAAAAGAAAAACCACTGAAAAGAAACAATAAATTGAATTCAAGACAATTTCTTCTTATTTTCTTGCATTTTCTTAGCGACCAAACATCCCCAAATCCCAATATATGACAAAAATATCCAAATTCCGGGAGCCCAAAAGTTAAAGAAACGTGAGAATGCCACAGGACACAAAAGAAGAACCAAGTTCCTTAAATTCTACTTAGTTGAATGTCTTATTTTGTTTTCTACTTCACAAAGAACCTAGAAGCCAAAAAAAACACTAAAAATTAACAATTCAATGACGTTCAAGATTCTAAAATTTCTTTCTTGAAAGTTCTTAGCAACCAAACGCAGTAATTATCCCAAATAAATAGAAAGAATGAAAAGTAGAGCAATCAAACATTCAAGAAACTTGAGAACTTTCACTGCTACTTGCTTTCTTGCCACTCTTGTTTCTTTCTAACCAAGAAGAGATAGAAGGTTTTCCATGCAGAAATGTTGGTAGCTATCGGCAATCAGTCTTATTGTAATTTTTTGATGGCTGCATGCACATACGAAGGATTCAATACATATGCCTTGTCTACTGTTGCATACCTCATTTTACTTCGGATATGAGGATTGTAACTGTGCATGGAGTCGTCTTGGCCAAGTGATCTGACTCTGTAATGAAATGGTCTCTTGTTAAATACAGATAATTCATAGTTTAATCTAATTTATACTATGTTTAGTAAAGAATCTCCATCTTTAACTTTTTTTACCAACTTTGCAGTTTGATCATCTTCATCATCATCATCATCAATAATAAAGATGCAAAAAGCATTGGTTCACTGGATTGAAGTGGAAGCTCACCAGTAAATAAAATAGGGATGTTAGGTTATGCAGAGCAAAACTGGCACAGCCGAACCTAGGCATTAAGGAAGTAAAGCACATATAAGTCAAAATTATCAGAAAAATTGTCTCAACAACAACAGCTTTAATCTGTGTTTTATTACTGAATTTTATTCTCTATGATGGTCTACCTCTTGATAGAGGATTACAATAGGTCAGAAATTGGCTCTCACAAGGAAGGAAAAATTAGAATCCACCATTACGTTGGAAAAATAACACAAAATCCAAAATTATGTTGAAAATCCAAAAATAAAGCAGAAAATAACAAAACTAACATAGCATCTTATGAGCCAAATTTGAGTGCCTTCCCAAACCTCAGCTGGTTACGATCCAACCCCTAATAACTGGATTTGTAAAACCTCTTAGTTGAATTTAAACATGATCTAATAATCAAATCAAAAGTTACGGGTTGTTTTGATTAGGCTTCTTCCAAGGTTTAGACTTGTCCTGGTCAATAAGTAAATATATATATCCTAGGTTTTCTACATGGTTAAATTATAATATATTTTCAAATGACTGTTCAGAACCTTTCAAATTCCATACATCAATATCAAAGAGAGTAATCACGGTTTTCTTTATCATCAATGACCAAAATATTGAATTCCATCCAAAAGTGCAGTTTTAAGCTACGAATTACACGATTTAACATAAAGGGAGTTATACAAAAGCATTCAGGAGAGCAGGCCTTTTGATCATTCGACTGACCAAGACCAAAAGAATCACATTAGAAAATAATGAGAACAATGTCCTACATACTAATAACTGTTGGTGGGAGAAACCACTTGTGGTGGCTTTGAAACACTCGGAGGGGATACTACACTTTGGAATGATCAAAACTTGTTTTTGACAACTTTGAAAATTCAGATATTTCCCAAAAATACCTCTGTTTTCTGACGAACGGGGCTCTGATACCAATTGTTGGTGGGAGAAACCACTTGTGGTGGCTTTGAAACACT
>NW_011500923.1:0-6205 GCF_000495115.2 Populus euphratica | reverse complement strand
CCCGAAATCAAAACAAGAAAATCCAACCTTCAAGTGTGAAGGCGGTTTTTAGTCGACGGTGTGACGGCGGCCGGTGGCTGGCGGCTGGCGGCTGGTCGGTTGGTGGCTGGGCGGTGACAGCTGGTGGCTGCCTTCCTTGACCTTCTGGATTGAGTTTACTTCAACAATAACTCAGATATCTGCATCTCTACTTGTGCATGTGTTCCACTTGTATATATCTTTAATTCCTTATCCTGAACTCTAACCATGACCTTCACATTTCCATACCTAATGAAGTTTTAAAAAAAAAAAAAAAACATTTTCCCACATTTTCCCACATCCTTCAGGCATCATCACTATGACCAGACTTCTTTTCATCATATTCAAGAAATGGGAAATGATGATCGTGTTAAAAATAAAATTAAACTAAGATTTCTTGCATCCAGAGGCATTCAATTTCCAGATTGAGTTGACATAATTATTTTCGTAGTTAGAATAGATTTCTTATTCAGTTCAATTTCTTATTTTTCTAGAACTTTAGGCATATAAATAAGCTTGAAGTTAGAGTTATAAGAAGCAGTATAGCAGAGACAAAATTAGAGAAAACCACTTAATAAAGTATACATTCCTCTCAATTTCTTCATATTCTTTAGTTTTGCAAATTAGCATTACTATCTATAATAAGTTTATGCACTAATCTTCTTCCAATAAGTGGTATCAGAACCAAGATTGATTATTTGTGGCTAAATTTGATTGTATGTAATGGCCAACTCAAATCTCTCCCTTCAAGGTCCTCATTTGACAAAGAACAATTATGAGATATGGAGTGTCCGTGCAAAGGCTTGGTTAGGAGCTCAAGATGTATGAGAGATGGTTAAAGCAGGTTTTAATGGACCAGTTGAAGGAGCTATGTTGACACCTGCCCAAAAAGAGGTTGTGCAAAAGGCACGAAAAAAAAAGATCACCAGATCACCAAGCAATAACAATGATTCATCATTGTTTGGATGACACCACTTTTCTAAGGTGTCAAGAGCAACCACAACTAAAAAAGCATGAGATATTTTGTAAGGGACAAAATAAGGAACTGAGAAAATAAAAAGAGTTCACCTTCAGAAACTAAAAGGAGAATTTGAGGCATTGTGAATGCATGAATCTGAATGAATTTCAGGTTCCTTTGGCAGAGTGTTGGCAATTTACATTCAGATGATTATATGCAGTGATGATGTGAAAGAAATACGTGTAGTAGAAAAGATCATGAGATCAATGCCTAAAAGGTTCAACTCTGTAGTTATGTCGATAGAGGAATCTCAAGATTGGGAGAATGTGACCATTGAGTCAACCAGGAGAACCCCACAAGCCTATGAAGATAGAGTAAGTGAGAACAAAAGAGATACAAGTGCACAAATATTGTTTTTGAAGTTTTCTCTAAATGAGAAACATGATATTCCAGGATCCAACCAAAGGTGCAGAGATTGTGGACAAGGTAAAGGAAGAGCTAGATTTGAAAGAGGAGGCTGAGGTAACCTCAACAGATCATCCAATAGACCGGATAAAGCCAACCGGACTACCAGATCCTCAGCAGTAGCAATCCAAGGTCCAAGTATAACAAATAAAAAATTAAGTGTTATAATTATTAAAAAAAAAATTGTCACATGCCAGGGATTGCTGGAATCAAACCAAAAAGGTTGAAGAGAATGTCAATCTTACAGTAGAAGAAGAGTAGAAAGCCACCCTATTACTAGTCCATGATGGACAAATGAAAATCAAAGAAAACATGTTGTATCTTGACAATAAAGCCAATAATCACGTGTAGAGATAAAAAACAAGTTCATAAAGCTTTATAAATCAATTACAGGTAATGTCAATCATTCAAAGATATACATAAAAAAAGGTACAACTGAAAGATGATAGTCATTAATTTATTGATGATGTTTATAATATCCTAACTATAAAAAAACAATATATTGAGTTTGAAATAATTACTGAAAAAAGGTTATCAAATTATGATGAAACATTGTGGCCCGACATTATTTGATTCCCATGGAACGCTTATTTCTAAAGTAACCATGGCAAAAAAAACAGTTCCTGTCTGCGTCGATTCTTTACCCAGAAAAAATGTCTGGTATCCTATCAATGGGATACCAGAAACTTTCATGTAGGTGTCATAAACATAGTCCTTTAGAAATAGGGTTGTTTGTATTCGTAGTGAAGGTGCGGGAGGAAACGGTTTACTTAAGGCGTTGAGGATTCAGGCGCCCAAGCACCCTTCACATGCACTTGTAGCAAAGTCTTATAACAAATATTCTACTCTATAACAGGGTAAAAAGGGATCAAAGCTAAAGTTATTAGCTTCCAATATCCTTTAATTTCTGTTCAAAAATGCATTGCAAAATTCTACCCACAACACCCTATACTACCTGCAATGCAATGCGGGTAAAAAAGTTAACAACCCTGATAGATAATAAGTTAATTTTATTAAATGCACGCTTCAAGTTCTTAATTCATAAATAAAAACTTTCTGGATGTAAAAATATATTAATAATGTCTGTATATTTTTTTATTGCATTAAAATTATTTTTTTATTTGGCCCGCGGCAAAATGCAGGTGAGTTTGCTTATTAGAAAGATAAAATATAGCAGAAGGCTTATTGATGCCTGCCTTAATCTGCTTTAAGGTTTCAAATTCACCCTAGTGCACTAGATCCCTCTAGAAAGTCAAGAAAATTAGGGAAGCTTCTCGAGTTCAAAATAGATCTAGCTAAATAAAAACTAGGGCTAAAACTGTGAGGGCTTCACTTAAGATTCTTCTTCTGATTGAGAGCTTGCAGCAGGAAAGGTATCGACAAAGAACTCCTCGACTGATGCAAATAACAAAAAAGTTACATAAAATATCTGGAGATAGAGTGAGTCTAAAACACGAATGAAAGAACTGGCAATTTACCATTGTCATTCTGCTCCAAAGGATCAAGCAATCCAGTAGAAGTGGAACCTGAATACGCTGTTCAGCATATGAAAGAATAACATGAATTATGCAACTCAACAAATAAAAGGGGGATTTTTATCATATTATGTTGTGAAGTCTAATGCAGTTTTTGCTTAATTGCTGTTGTTGAGTTTCCTTAAGCCAGTTAATGATTTGATAGATGAAACAGTGTATTACTTGGAAATAATTTAGAATGATACACACACACACCATAGCAGACCAGCACCACGAAGAGTTTCAGAATATAATGTGTTTGTCTCACCTTCTACCAAGTTATTGGAGCTAGCATTACCAGGTCCAAGTGGCACCTGTCTTACACTTTGCAAATGAGATAACTCAGCAAATTCAACAGCTGAGGGGACCACACTCTCTTGTATCTCTCTTGGAATGAAAGGAAAATGATCATGGGATGTAACTGATACAGGACTTGGAATCTCTGGCTTCATAAAAGGATGGTTAGGCTCTATATCTGCTGCGTTATTGTCCATTGTCATCCTTCAACAAACAGCAGAGCAGTAAGATCACCACAGCATAAACTAAGTATTTATATTATTCGTAATACATCGCTTGATAATTTGTATGACCTCTAAACCTTCCAGTTCAATCTAATTTATCAATATTTTGTATATCTACACACACATTTATGGATTTCAACTTTGTTTCTGTTTTGTTACTTGTGCGACAAGATTCATCAAGTTCCAGGCAAATCAACAGTCACAACATAATGCATGGATGATAATGAAAATTTCTATGGAAGAAGCATATTCCAGAATCAATGCAGATTTATACTGTTGAGAGTATATATCTATAACAATAGCATTTAGAGCACACTGAATAATAAGCACAAGTGCAAAGGTATCATTCATGAAACACCCACATGGCAACTTCCTATGATATCACCAATGTAATTGTATGAATTACAAGCCACATGAGCATTAAACATTAAGAAGAGAAAAGACAAGAAACCAACACTGAGAAGGAAGTCTCACCATATCCCATAATTCATCTGAGTTGAGAGGAAATTGCCACATTCTGGGTTTTCATATGCTAGGTCATAGTTGGAAATGGTGCCTCTAGAATCATTCTGGTAATTACTAGTTGATGGAATTGGATGCTGCTGCGGAAGGGTATATACCTTATGTAAATGGTTAACTGTGCTACAGAAAAGGAGCAAAAAGCTCTAATTCAGAAAAAATATCATGATAAAATAGCAATAAGGATTTTTACTTGCTGGAAATAAGTGGCATGATGAATAACAGCTTGAGAATAATTAGACAACCTAGTGAAATTGTATATGTTTTGTGCTTGGATGTGGTTTTTTATCTTGAAGAAAGTTTTGGATTGTGTTTTATGTGCCCAATAAGAGATTCAAAGTGTCTAACTCTTAAGCACTCCTTTGGCCACCTCTTTGTAATGTACATGACTATAGAAATATCATACCATCAATACCATAGTTATTCCTTTCGATCAAAAGATTTCTTCAGAATTGTCTGTGCAATTAACAATAAGCCCCTTGCATACCAGTGCAAAAAATGAAAACAGCGGATGTGCTACCAAGCTAGGGGGTGAAGGTTGATTTCAGGGCATCAGACGCCCCACTCCAATCTTCCATTCAAGATAATAAAATTAGGCTTTACAAATAAAGGCAGTATAGAAAAATGTTGAGAGCATATTTTTTCTATCAGCATATTTTTTTCAAATTTATTCAAATGCCAACTTGTATTCTTTAACTTTATTATGCTTTTGATACAATATAATATTTATGCCATAAACGTACCTGGCATGTGCTGAATGCCTTCCTGCATGGGAGCCAAGGGAACCTCCCGAGGTGCAGCGTAACTCAGCAAATTGTGGTGATTCTCAAGTAATTCATTGAACTTTGCAATTTGTCTCTTCAAAACTAACTTTGTGTAATAGGCCTTAAAAAATCCTGCGTTGTCTTGCTCCAATCTATTCCATACTAGGAAAAAAAGTATGTTGGAGCTATTATATAAAAAAATATATATAATATTAATATGAGCCATGGATTCATGCACTTAATCCCAAAGATAAGCAGCGGATAAAGATAGCATGGAATAGAAGAATAGGGGAAAAGGGAAAGATTATCATTAGCAACACTGGATCACAATGATATAATATCAGCCCAGGCACTCCAATGATAGAAGCACCATTGCACTAACATCTCATTCTTTTTGTCCATTTATCGAGTGATGACAACCAAGCACCACTGTATGCAGAAGAGAAAGTAAGAAGACATGTAGCGAGGAATGAGTGATTTACCTATGCTTGTAAAGCCAGGCTGAATTCTAGCTTGTTCTAAGAGTGTCTTAACCACTTCATCTTTATTCATATAAAGTTGAAGACACCTTTCGATCAAATCTTGGACCTACACAGCCAATTATATAAAAACAAAGCAAAAACATAGAATGATTTATCTCAATTGCAATCTATAAATCATCAAAACCATAAACTGATGCAGATGAGCATCAAATGCATTCTCTTACAATTTTAATTTCTCTACATAGTGAAGCTGTTCTGCTGTTTCTAGCAATGGACACTGAACCAGTACCCACACCAAGAGCCACAGGTGTCATATTTTGTTGGTTTCCTATTCTTGCTTTGGCCGGATGCTGTGAAAGTTTATTTCAATTAGTGATCCAAACCAATAGGAAACAAAATAGGTTTAATAGCGCTCAATTATCTTCACTTGGCACTGCAATGCAAGTAATCTGGGAGGGGGTTTTCAATAATTGGAAATGCCTATTACTTACCTAGCATTGTCTGTAGTTTGCTTAGAACAATATTTTCAACAGAAATAAAAAATGTTCATCGTGGCCAATAACTCCGTGTGTATAACCAGCCCAGATTCTTACTAGTGTTCCACAACAGAGATGAGCTGGGACAGCACTCAAAGCTGGTTTGCTACTAACTACTGTTGAAGTAAACTCAATCCAGAAGGTCAAGGAAGGCAGCCACCAGCTGTCACCGCCCAGCCACCAACCGACCAGCCGCCAGCCGCTTTCACACCGTCGGCCAAAAACCGCCTTCACACTTGAAGGTTGAATTTTCTTGTTTTGATTTCGTGTATAAATAGATAGCTAAGCTTATGCAATTATGTGTGGAGAGATTGAGAGAAACACTAGAGAGAAAGAGAGAAAGAGAGAGGGGTTGTTGTAAGCTTTTGTTTATGTTATTGTAAGCTTTGTTCTTGAAATAAAAGAGTGTGTTTTATCCCCTCTGAGTA
>NW_011500926.1:65735-75042 GCF_000495115.2 Populus euphratica | reverse complement strand
ACTTGGCATAGAGGTCATGATCTTCTCTAAGGTTGTACATTCTTCTACTAGATGTATGAGGCTGAGTTTTACTTAGTGTCTCATAAGTGCCTGTAATGTCCTAATTTTGAGCATTTTCAGTTAGCAAGTTGAGGTACTCTATTGCTTCATTATAGTCTTTATCTTTAAAAGTTTCATTGCATATCAATTCAATAATTTGCTTATCTTTAATTGTTAACCCTTCATAAAAATCATATTTCAAAATCATGATGAGGATAAGTATTAAGCAAGTCTCGATACCTATCCCAATATTGGTAAAATATTTCTCCTGGTTTTTTAGTGAAAGTGGTGATTTGTTTTTTAAAAGATTTTGTTTTATGAGAAGGGAAAAACTTCTTTAAAAATTATTATTGCATTTCATTCCAAGCATGAATGGATCCTGACCTAAGATTTTGTAGTCATGTTTTAACTTTATCTTTCAATGAAAATGGAAAAAGCTTTAATCTAATAGTGTTCATGCTAAAATTTAAGTTATTATAAGTGTTACAAACTTCTTCAAATTCTCTTAAATGCAAGTATGGATTTTCTATATCTAAGCCATGAAAAGAAAGTAAAAATTAAATAATGCCTAGTTTAAAATTAAAATAAGATGTATCATGAGGGGAAAACTATATATAAGGGTGCACTTGTTCTTGTGGGATTCATGTGGTCTCTAAATATTCTAACATAGTTATTCTCATTATAAAATGACTAGTTATCTTTTATGACCATATTTTTTTAAAATGATGAGGATACCTTACAAAGTCTACTACTTAATGTGCGTGTCCAAACTCTCATGCAAGTGAAGAAGGAAAGAAAAAGAAAAGGAAGAAACAAAGAAAAAAATAGAAAAACAATAAAAGTGAAAAGAAAAATAAAATAAAAAATATATAGTTTATACAATAACTTACCTCATCGGCAACGGCGCAAAAAATTTGACACTACCAAAAGATTGATGTCTTCTTCTAAGAACATGAGTGTCGAAGTAATAAGTAACTCAATAAGACTAGAGTCGAACCACATGGAGGTTAACTATATAAATTATAAACAACAACAACAACAACAAGAAGTTAAAGAGGATTTTGAGATTGTAAGATTAATGTGAGGATTAAACAATGATAAAAACAAATGTTAAGGTTAGAGGGTTCACTAATGGTATTTCAAACAAGTATAGTATAAACTCTTTTTATTACTCAATTGGAAATCACACATAAAAGAGATTCCAATCGGATTATAAATTGTTAACATGATTACATTAATTATCTTATTCGAATAATGCTAATACTTACTAACCATTTAAGAAGCGAAGTATTAAAAGTGAATAAGATAACAAATACAAAACATGTTAATATCAAACATTAAAGTTCATGTTGAGTTTATACTATACTTATTCTTACACCATTAGTGTAACTTTTTCACCTTGACATAATAAACTTAACTAAGCATAATGAAGAAGAGAAACATAAATAAATAAGATAAGAATATAAATAAGATAAAAGTTAATTAAGTAAAGGAAAGAAAATGAACAACATGAACAAGAGATTAATGAAAGCAAAACTTAAGTATTACAAAAATATAAAGAAAGAGAGCAACAACATGATCTTGGTCTGAAAACCAAGATGCCTAAATGCATGGCAAATGCCTCCTTATATAGGCCGAAATTAGAAACTATTGATTTGTTAACTAACTATTGAGTGGGTAGCCACATCTTGACTTGGTGACAATCCTTATCTTCTTGTTTGAACAAAATGTCATTGCTAACATCAGAATTTGGACAGACTTGAACATGAAAGTTCTAGGAAATTGTCTCAACTTTCTAAAAAAAAAAATCAAGGTCATTTGAACTTCTAAAACTCGAGATATGGGCTGAACATTGAATAGTATCTGGGTTGCAAGACATATTCTGACTTTTCCGTTATTGCTAAGAATTGGACTTGAAAATGACCTTTTTGAATCTTGGACTCCATGAAAGTTTTACGCCTATATCTTATTTGTCCATCCATATATAGCAGACCTAAATCCAAGTTCTATAGCTCTAGTTATGACCCAATGACTTAACAGTATTCCAGTTTGGACTGAACTAGTATCTCTTTTCTAAGTTTAGCCCTCTTTTTGTCTTCTCAATTTCAGTAGTTAAACTCATCAATTAATCCTTTCATTTATATGATAGACCTGAATTTAAGATAAACATTTACTATAAATTAAAGGTATCTTATAGTATTAGACATGATATTATAAAACATGCTTTAGTTAAGGACTTATTGATACTTCAAGTGTAAAATGATGATATAAAACCTTAATAAAAATGCACTTTTAAGTACTAATCACTAGCCATATAAACCAAATTGAAATTCAAGATCTATAGCTCTAGATATGACTCAGTGATTGAATAGTGTTCCACTTTGGACTGAACTGGTATCTCTTTTCAAAACTTAACCCTCTTTTTGTCTTATCAATTTCAGTAGTTAAACTCATCAATCAATCCTTTTATTTATGTGATAGTCCTGCATTTAAGATGCATATTTACCATAAATTAAAGGTATCTTATAGTATTAAACTTGTTATTATAAAACATGTTTTAGTTAAAGAGTTATTGATATTTCAAGTGCAAAATAATGATATAAAACCTTGATAAAAATACACCTTTAATTACTAATCAGCAGGGTTATCTTGGGTCTGGGATGGTTAAGTTAGTAATCAGTAGGGTTATCTTGGGTCTGGGATGGTTAAGCATCTTAGCATTCTCTTCATGAATAAGTGGCGCGTCTAACTTGATGGAGGTTGGAATGGCACCTATAGCCTTTTGTTTTTTTTTTCCCTCGCTCTCCTACTTGGTTTTCTTGATGGCCTTGAAAAATTTTCAAATTAACCCCTACTGTTTGTTATACTTAAGATTTCATCTGTATTCTCTTCATTATAATTTTAAATTTTAAAAATTTAAATTTTTTTATGGAATTAAGGTGTTTTTTTTTTAATTTCATCGCTATTCTTTTTATTACAATTTTTTATTATATGATACTTTAAAAGCATGGGAAAAACATTATGCATATACTATGAACATAGACTCATTGCATTGTAGACTACATTGTAGACATAGTGTTTGCACTGTATACGACACTGTAGCACCATGAGAGCGTTGTCTTTACTATTTTTTAGTTAAAAAATATGCTAAAAACTATTGGGTCCTGTTTTCAGTAGAGTTGGATCCTTCTGCTACTAGGATCTAATACTGTTAGCCAGGTCTATTTCATTCAAAATCTAGGCCTGCAATTGGCCTAGAGTAAACAGGTCGACTTACCGAGTCAACCCGGAACTTGGGTGATCTGATAAGAACCTGATAGAGACCTTTTTTTTTCAAATATGTTTTTTCTTCTACCCAGAGACTCATTTTTTATATATATTTTTCAATTAGTTACTAACTCATTTCAAAGTTCACTATATAAATACTAGAAAAATGTTTTATTTTTGCAATGTGAGATTTGAAACCCTTTAATCTATATATATTCTATGTTTACAAGAAAAATATTATGTTTTTTCAATATGGGATAATAAACGTTTTGATTTAAATACTTTAACTTAAAAGAATAAGATATTATCTTTTCAATATAGGATAAAGAAATCTTTTGAAATAAAACTTTTGGTTTAAATTTTTTAGTTCTTTTTCCTGGTTAACCCGAGTCAACCCGTGTAACCTGAGACCCAGCCTTGTGGCTAAGTCAACCCCTATGTCAGATTTGATAACTATGGTTGCCATGAAAATATAATTTTAAATAATGCAATTAAAAATAAATAAAGTGGTGTAACTGGTTAAAAATCTAAAAGTTAAAAAAAAAAAAAAGACAGAACCTCTCTTTTATTTTGTTCAATAGCATCTTTTAAAATTAATTTTTTTATTATGTGTTTAATTTTCAAAGTGGTTTTTGGGTTTATCTATGGTTGTGTTTTTATAATTTATATAGATAAACCATGTTTTTGAAAATAACAAATATTTACTTTTAGATGATATTCTTAATATGTGTAGCATTATATTTTTTTTAATTTGATTTAATCAATTTAATGTTTTATTTTTCAAGATTTAATATCTTAATTTATATTTTTCTCTCGATTTTTCAAGTTTTATTTTTAGATGTTATGAATGATTTTTTTTATTGATTTATTAATGCACATAATTCTTAGTTTATTTGATTAGATGTATGCATAAACTTTTGATTTGTTATATATTTTGAGCTACCAAAATGCATTAAAAAAACATACATAGATAATTTCTGATGAAGAATAAAAATATATGATCCGTAGAGGAACACAAGTCACATAACTATTTAAGAATAATTTATTCACTTAAGATTTTTTTTAATTTCTCCCCAATAGATATTTTCAAATATCATTTTGGTTCCTATTCTTTTTATTGCTATTTTTTAGATGACTTTTGCAATTGTTTTTTTTTTGTAATTTCATCAATTTTTTAGTCAAGTCCAAGTCTAAAATTTAACAATTTACAAGTTTAAAAGATTAACTCTTATTTATAAAGTTGACATGGACACAATTTCTATAATTGTTTTTCAAAAAAAAGTATTTTTTTCAATTTTTTACCATTCTCTTAGGTCTCGCTTTTTTTTTTAGTTTTTTTTTCTTTGTTAAATTTAATTTTTTTTAAGAGAATTTTGTTTTAAAATTAAATTGAATTAATTAATTTTATTTCTAATCTAGATCAAGAATTTAATAAATTATAAATTTGAAAAATAAACTTAAATTTTCAATATTTATAATTTCCAATATTTATATCATCTGGATATCTTTTATGTATGTGATGAAAAGAAAACTTTCCTGCTGAGCTTATGCACATTTAAGTACAAACACTCCACCTGCTGTGCTTATGCACGTTTAAGCTTACATCAACCACTTGATAGCTGGTGTCTTGTACACCAGATCTACAACCTTAATATTAATAAGAAATATAATCCCAATAAATAACATCATCTAATCATGTATCATCATCATCATCATCAAGGTAAATTAATGTGGAGATTGATGGTAAAATGATGGCAATAAACACGAGAAAAAAGCTACTCTTAACTTCTTTTTTTGGGTCAAAATATTTACCCCCAACATTCTATTTCAACAGGTACCAGTGATGATCGCATACAGCATATGCATAATAATAACATTGAATCAACCAACAAGTTTAACATAATTGTAAATGCATCAGCTTCGAACAGTGACAGCAACAATTTTACAACACATGCTAAGTCACATGCTAGGCATCCACAAGTTCCTATATTTATTTGAGGAAACCTTTCCCATGTACCGGAAGAGAAAAAAAGGTGTTCAACCGATTTCAAAATCCAATATGTCAAATGAACTCAATGACAAAATTACAATCCCTTCACCTCCAGTCCTTTGACCAAAAAAAACTGTTTAATAGCCTCATTTGATTGCTAAGAGTGTAAGTCCACCATAAGTATGCATTTTCGCCGAAAAGGTGACTGCAAGGCAATAAAGCCTGCTTTTGTAACAATCAACTAATCTGCAACCATAAACGGATCCACTTCTCCAAGATCAGCAACTAGAGGTTCTGCATTATCATCATCTTCTGCACCAAAGTAAGTTGGGAATGGAAGCATCTGAATATCAGGTTTCTTGTAAACAGAATCTTTTATGAACACAAAGTTCCCTTCAGCTCCAGGGACCTGAAAATAATTAAAGTCTTTGTTAAGATTGTTTCAGATGAGAGACGAAGGATTGGAAAGCTTGGTTTATTGCGGTGGAAGCATATGACTCAACTAAGATCCATCAAGACAAAAGGGGAAGATAAAAGAGGGAGATATAAAGACAAGGACCAAAAGAATTGGATGCTTCTAATTTTCAGTGCTGAAGTTTCATAAATTTTCTTTGCTCCATTATAGAAGATGTGATTAGCATTGCAGAACAAAAAAATTGGGATGGGTAATAACTCATAAATGCAATTGCACGTAGACCCAATTATCCTAGACACCCATCTTAAACAACGAGAAAACTTAAACCATGACAGTGGACTCCATCCTTGTTTCACCAAACATGAACTTGCTTTTACATGCTTTACAGAATGCTTCAACATTATTCACCATTACTTCAACAAAACTTCAACTGGCATCCTAGATACAAGACACATGTGATACAAAAAAAATTGCACTTAGACCACAAGAAAGCAAATATTTTCAGCAGGCATGGTATAACCTCCTTAACCTTCTATTCAAATTTCATTTCTTTTTTTAATGAAACGATAAATTTGGTTTGAGAACCATACTTGGCCTTTCACCCACATCAGGTTCCTTGCAGGATCTATTTTGTAGACCCAAACATTTTTAACCGTTCTCTGAACTCCACCCATGCGCCCAGGCATCTTTTTGCCTTTAAATACCTGTCAAGAAGAGACAAGAGATCATCACCACTACAGACGAAGTGGAGCAACATACAACAAAAATATGTGGTGCTATAATCAACGAGACCTTAATAATGGGATATCCTTGAACAGATTATGTAACTTTTATCATCAAAATAAGGAAGTGAGATTGACCAAGCCAATCTCAAAGGACATGGCTTTAGGCAGGACAGCATGGAGGAAGAGAATTCAGTAGCTAACCCAGCTAGTTTAGAATTTCCACTCAGTTGATTTGAGCTATGTCACTGATCTCTATCTTCTTAAAGGAGTAAGAAACAAATGCTGACAAAAAAATTGTACAATAGTCATGGTGAGAATCAATATATTATATTCCACAGGCGGGAAGGTTCCAGCCACAACTCAATGCAGAATTCATGTCAGTGTCACTTCCAAAGGTCCTAGCAGAGGATCTTGGCCCATTACCTAGCTTTATGAGTCTAAAATAATGACAGGTCAGACAAATCACTCTTTAGTTCACCCGAAGAAAGAGACACACACCTTCCCAGGAGCATCCCTCTGACCAGTAGAACCAATGCTTCGATGCGATAAGGATGCACCGTGACTTGCTGGCCCTCCTTTAAATCCATGCCTTTTCATACCACCCTATATAGAAAACAAAACAACAAATATCCAAGACAAATAAATCCTAAACCTTTTCTTCTCACTCTGAATTAACAAGAATTTTAAACAAGAGAATTCCTGGAACTTGTAAGGGATTTTTCTTGTAACAACGTGTACATGCTTTCGCAGACATAATCACAAGCATAAGCTTTGGACCTAAGAAACCGATGAACTACTCATTATAATGCCATTGAACAAAGCAAACTGGCTGTCATTGAGATAATAGCAATGCACAAATAACAAGGTAAGAAAAGTCCTCAACGACCTTGTAAAATTTTCAATACAGTTAGATAGTTAAATTATGTTAATCAAGTGATACCCTACTACAAAGAAAAATGTTGGGTAATCTCATTCAAACTTCCTGATTCTAGTAAACTCATTTTCAAGCTTAATCAGGTGCAACAAGAACACACTAAGAAGGAAAGGGAAAACGTATAGGCTAAAATGAAAGCAAAAGGAAGATGACTAAAGGAGAAATAAAAATAGACCTGAAAACCTTTACCCATAGTGATTCCAGCGACATCAACAAATTGACCAGGAACAAAATGTCGAACACCAATGCAAGTACCAACAGGAAGAAGAGCATTTTCAGTAACAGGAAACTCCCTTAATTTCCTCTTCATGGGGACACCTTGAGCTCTAAAATGACCCACTTCCGGCTTCGTCAAATGCTTCTCTTTCTTCTGCCCGCAACCAACCTAACACACAGTAGGATCACAATAGCGAGGCCAAATTAACAACAAAAAGATAAAAAAGAAAGAAAGAAACTTTACGCAAATGATAGTACCTGCAAAGCAAAGAAGCCTTCTTTTTCAACAGTTTTAACTTGAGAGACAATATTATCATCGACCCATAAGACAGTAATAGGAATCCTAGCACCCCATTTATCCCAAAGAGCAGTCATTCCACATTTGACCGCAATCACTCCGGTTCGCTTTGAATTCGGGGTCATTACACCCGGTTTTGCTTCAATGATCCGGCTTTGTTGATGGCACTCAACCTGGGACCCATCGATCAGAGCATCAGCGCTGAAACATCTTAAGAGGTAGAACTTTGTTGTTGCTGTTGGAGGTGTTCTTGAATTGGCTGACAGTATCCCATGGAGACGAGAAATGAGGCCTCTCGATAAGGCCAACATTATTTACTGTTTTTAGCTCTAGTATTTATTTATTTATAAAGAGATCAAACTATTTTTCAATAGACGGAGGGAGGGAGAAGACTGACTGTTTTTTTCTTAGAAGCATCATGCGAAGTGAAAACTGGGGAGGGTATGGAAGTTAGGGTTCTAGGGTCGGGAAGGAGATGGTAAAACGGCACCGTATAGTATAGCTAAAACGGCACCCCAAAAGCTTTTATTGACAATTTTTCAGCCCCTTTGCACCAGTGGTATTCAACGCCATCCGGTCCAATGACCTGTCAATCCTAAGACTTGAACCGGGCTGAATTTTATGTGAAACCAAGTAGAAGGGCTGTCCCGATTAAATTGGTGAATTAAGTTGGTGAGAAATTGAAAAACCTGAATGTTTGACAATTAAAAAAAAGATTTCATAGCGATCACATTTCAATTTTTCTTGAAATGATAATGTTTTAAGTTAATCCATGATTAGATTTTGAATCAAGTTATAATTTACAATAAGAAATCTGCTACAAGAAACTTCTTGATGTTAAGTTAACATATTTCTTGCTCGAAGAAAAAAGAATGTGAATAAGGCCATGTTTGTTTCTCCGAAAATTCCAAATTTTCCTGTGTTTGTTTATCATTAGAAAAGTTGGTCCACGAAAAACACTTTCCAGTCAACAAAAAACACTTTTCAGTCAACGAAAAACACTTTCCGATCAACGGAAAATACTTTCTGGTCAACAAAAATATTTTTTAGTTAAAAAAAAATTGGCTTGGTTTTCAGGAAAGTATTTTCCTTTAGCTGTGTTTGTTTTCCGGAAAGTGGTTTCCGGGAAAACACTTTCCAAACTTTCTTGTGTTTGTTTTTCAGAAAGTGGTTTCTGGAAAATTACTTTCCAAACTTTCTTGTGTTTATTTGTTGTTAGGAAAGTTGGTAAACGAAAAACACTTTCCAGTCAAAGAAAAATTTGGCTTGATTTTTAGGAAAGTGTTTTCCTGAAAAATTTGAGAGGAAAACACTTTCTGGAAGTTGTGAAAAGTTTAGAAATGTTATTATTTGCTGATTATATCAAATTGGATCCTCAAACTTTTGATTGCTATATATATATTTTGTTTTGAATATTTATTTT
>NW_011500926.1:61344-65596 GCF_000495115.2 Populus euphratica | reverse complement strand
CTTTACTTTTCAGGAATTCATTTTTCTTAAAATTCATTTTCCAAAAAAAAATAACTTTCCTACAAACAAACAGAGCTTAAAATATAATCATTCCGAGAAAGATATCTATCACTCGGAGAGGGTTAGTGGAAAAATCCTAACAGGAGATTCAACCACTTTGAGGAGGGGAGGGTGTTGAGTTGAATTTAAAGTGTCTCGAAGAAAAAAATAATAATTCAAATGCCAACCTTGAGATATTTCCTACGATAACTTTAAGAAATTATATTTCCTAATAACTGATTTGTTTAGATCTCATACTTGTATCATCGTCCACATCTCCTTTATTCTAGTTTATTCAACTCATATCGGACATTGACTTGAGAAATGTTCAAGAATATAATTATAATTATGATTGTAAAAATAAATAGATATTTATTAAATTAAAAATGTATTTAAAAAGATAGTAGTTATTACTTTTTAAAATGTTTTTTATTTTAGAAAAATATTTTAAAAAAATATTTTTGATATAGTATATTAAAATAATTTAAAAATATCAAAAAAAATATTAATTTTAAAAAACAAAATAAATTCAAATTTTTAAAAAAATATTCTGAAAACGCAATGCTAAAGTCACCAAATTATTGGCTCAATCAATGAATCACATATGTCCATGTACCATAATATAAATATATTTTGTAACATACAGAGTGTAAATTAGAATTGATGAAGTTCAAGTCTCAATTGCTATATTGCTTGTTTGAAAAAGGGAAGTAAAGATGAGAAAGACCAAGAAAATATTATCTATTGGTTTATTAAATACAATTATAATGAATTGTGTTTTTTTTATTGGTTTCAAAATGAATTCAATTTTGCTTTATGATTAACTTCAATTTGATATTGAACAGGGCGGAATTATTTTTACGTTTTGATTAAGAGGTTTCATATACAAAAGAAAGAACTCTGTTGATAATTATTTTTAATTTCTTTTATTAGACTAGCTTCTTATGTTAATATCTTTTATTAAAGATTTTATTTTAAAACCTCATTAAAGTAGTCGAACAACATCATTCATTGTTTTTTCTTTTAAGAAAGAAATTCATAACTATTATTAAAGGATGAAAACTGGTTTGGAGGATTTAAAAAACTATAAAGCTAATATAAGAAAATAAACTATAGGGGTCTAATTTGAGTTTAATTGAATTTAACTTAAAATAGATAAGTCTAGTTATTTGACTCGTGTTTCATAATGGGTCAAATATTTTTTTTGAAAAAAAATAAATAAATTTTCAAGCTTTTCAAATATATTTTTTATTTGAAAAATCTAATTATAAATAAAAAAATCTATGCATGCATTTAATTCAATATATATATCAAAAACCATTTATGTTAATAAATGCAAAAAATAAAGTGTCAACACATTTATTCAACTTGCTTTTATGTAGATCGAACATTTTTTTCTAACACAAGAATTAATTTATAAGCATTATTAATGTCTTTTTTTTATATCAGGTAACAAATATACTAGTGAATCAAAAATCAATGCTCACATATAATAAAATATAGTAAAGATCATGTGTGTTAATAAAAATGAAAAAGATCTAAAGCTAATTCTTAACATAGTAGAAGAATAAAATAATATTGTAATTGCCATAATAAAACGCTATTTTCTTAGTTTTGTATAATAATCTTTTAAAAATAAAAAGTGTGAAGAAAAAAATTAAAAAAATTATAAAGAATAAAGATAAGAACAAAAGGAATGGTATAAATACGCTAAGTATAAAGTGATAAATATTCAATATGTAAAAAATAATATTTTTTTCAAAAAATGTAAAGAAAAAAACTAAAAAAATATTACAAAAAAATAAAGTTAAGAAAAAAAGCGGTGATAAATAAATTAAATATAAAATGATAAAAATACCAAGTATAAAGAGCAAGAAAATATAAAGAAAACTTGTTTTCTAAAAAAAACAAACAAATAAAATTGTCACCGCAATAGAAATTATTTTGACAAAATCTATAATTTTTTCATGTCTATAGGAGGAAAACACCATGTTGTTTTAGTATATCTACTAGTTACATGACTCGTACGATGCCATGGATCAATATTTTTTGCATAAAAAATATAAAAAAGACTAAGATCTAAAAATATTAGGTTTTTCTACAAAGGTATACCCAAGAGTCTTAGGTGTGGCTGTAACATTTGACCCAAGAATAGTATTTACAATATTAATAATAACATTAAACTTGCATGATCCAAGTTTAAGTTAACCCGTCAAACTTGAGATTCGTGTTATGAAAGTGTGATAATTAAATATAAAAAATATTTAATATTAATGAACTAAATTAAAAAAGATTAATTAAAAAGGAAAAATCAAAGAGAAAAAAAACCTACTGGAAGAAAAAATAATGAAGAAAAGGGGAAAAAATTTGAATAAACTAGTAACACCTATCAAATTTGGAATCCGTATTATAAAAATTTAATAATTAAATAGAAAAAATTTAATATTAAGAAAGTAAATAAAAAAGTTAATTAAAAAACAAACAAAAAAGCAAAAAAAAAAAACTAAATGCATTAACTTTTTCACCGTGGAAAAAACCAATAGGAAGAAAAAAAACTAATGAAGAAAAAGAAAAAAAATCTGAATTAACTGGGTTAACCCTTCAAAACCAGGTTAACCTGTTAAACTTGGAATTCGCGTCATGAAAGTTTGATCACTAAATAGAAAAAAAATTGATGAGTTAACTCAGAATTAACTAGGTCAACTCGTGAAACTAGGTTAACTTGTCAAACCTGGGATATGTCTCATGAAAGTCTGATAACTAAATAGAAAGAAATTTAATATTAACAAACTAAACTAAATGAAAAAAATTAAAGGTTAACTCGTCAAATCAGGTTAACATGTTAAACCCGGAATCAATGTCATAAGAGTCTGATAACTAAATAATTTTTTTTTAACATTAACAAACTAAATTAAATAAAAAAAATTTATTAAAAGAAAAAAACAAAAAACAATTGCTGGGTTAACTCAGAATTAACTAGGTTAATCTGCGAAACCAAGTTAACTTGTCAAACCTGGGATATTTGTCATGAAAATCTAATAACTAAATTGAAAGAAATTTAACATTAACAAACTAAAGTAAACAAAAAAACTAATTAAAAAGAAAAAAAGAAAAAAATTCGGGCTAACTTATTAAATCAGGTTAACTTGTTAAACTCGACATTCATGTCATGAAAGTCTAATAATCGGGCTAACTCATTAAATCAGGTTAACTTGTTAAACCCGACATTCATGTCATGAAAGTCTAATAATTAAATAAAAAAAATTAATATTAACAAACTAAATTAAATAAAAAAGTAAAGAAGCAAAAAAGAAAAACCTTAAAGGCATAAGAAAAAAAGATAAAAAAAAAAGCTAAAAAACAACTCAGCGAAAAAAAAATGACAAAAAAACTAAAGCATCGGTGTAAAAAAAAAAAACAACTTACCAAAAAAACCTAAATTATCATTATTTTATTATGGACTATAGTATGTAATACACAATAAAATATTAAACAATTTTAATATATATTATAATTATAATATTTTACTTGATAACATTTATGATATTAGAATACTTACATCATGACAGAACATGATGCAAAATGCTTTGAAGTCATCTAGCAATGTTAGTTAGAACTTAGAAGCTCATTTAGTTGATTGTGCCCATGCAAATCGGCTCAAGGTCAAAATGATATGAAGGCTACAGTTGAATTTGCAGCATTGCGTCTTAAAGATAGGTTTTCCCATCTTCCAAAGGTATCGAGATTGAACAGAAAAATCGAGTATTCAGCTTCTTGATAAAAACGGCGACGGACGGCTTAACATTGAAGAACCTATGGGAGAACTTGGTGCCTGTGCAGAAGATGCACGGATTGGGAGGTCATGTTTGTTGCAAGGGTTGCGCCATGATATTATCGGTTGGGAATAACAGAGGTTTTTGTTATGTTTTTTATGTGAAGTGTGTGCATGTATGGGAAAGATATTTAGATTTAATTATAAAATTGTAATTATTGTTTAAAAGCCGTCATTTACTATAATGGTTATTAAGAATTTATGATATGTGAGAGTTTAGGTAAAAGACTGGTTGTGCAAGGAAAAAACACGTCACCCCTAGTACACCCTAACACGACTAAAAGATTAATGTCTTCTCCCAAGTGCAGGAGTGTCGAAGTAATAAATAACCCGGCAAGACCGGGGTCGAACCACAGGGAGGTTAATTGTAAAAATTATAAA
>NW_011500926.1:39763-55950 GCF_000495115.2 Populus euphratica | reverse complement strand
TAGTAGTAGTAGTAGTAGTAGTAGTAGTAGTAGTAGTAGTAGTAGTAGTAGTAGTAGTAGTAGTAGTAGTAGTAGTAGTAGTAGTAGTAGTAGTAGTAGTAGTAGTAGTAGTAGTAGTAGTAGTAGTAGTAGTAGTAGTAGTAGTAGTACTAATAATAATAATAATAATAATAATAATAATAATAATAATAAAGAAAGAGAAGAAGAAGAAGATGATGATGATGAGAACTTGGAGATCAAATATTAATGTAAGGATTAAGCAATAATAATAACAAATGTCAAGGTTAGAGGTTCCACTAATGGTATATCAAACAAGTATAGTATAAACTCTTATTATTGAATTGGAAACCACACACAAAGGAGGTTCCAATCAGATTATATATTGTTAACATGATTACATTAGTCATCTTATTCAATTAATGCTAATACTTGTAAATCTCGTCAAGCATTCATGATTATAACTTATGTTAACAATAAATCAAGTTCCTTTCATAGCTCAGGTGTCGGTTATACCATACATTATGGGCTATGAAAGTGCCAAGCATTTGTTGTACCAAGTGTTATACAACATAAATCAAGATTAGTCATTTAACAAGCAAAGTATTAAAGAGTGAACAAGATAACAAATATAAAACATGTTAGTATCAAACATTAAGGTCCATATTAAGTTTACATTATACTTATTCTTACACCATTAGTGTAACCTTTTCACCTTGACATAACTAACTTAGCTAGACATAATGAAAGAAAGCAAAATAGATAAACAAAATAAGAACATAAAAGTTAACTAAGTAAAGGAAAGGAAATGAAAGGCATAAACTTAATATTAATGAAAGCAAAGCATAAAAAATACAAAGAGAGAAAGGAAGAGCATGATCTTGATCTGGAAACCAAGATGCCTAAATGCATGGCAAATGCCTCCTTTTATAGGCCAAACTTGGGAACTATTGATTTGATGACTAATTGATAAGTGGGGGGCCAACTTTTGACTTGGTGACAATCCTTATCTTCTCTTGTCTGCCCAAAACGTCATTGATAACGTCAAAATTGGAGCCAGTTGCAAACATGAAAGTTGTAGGCAATTGTCTCAGCTTTCTTGTGTAAAACATTCCGCTCATTTTGACTTCTAGAACTCCAGATATGGCCAAAATACTGAACAGTGCTCGGGCTGGAAAATAGATTTGGGCTTCTTTGTTGTTGCTATAATTGGAACTAAATCTGACATATATAGCTCCAGATATGACCCAATTACCGCACAGTATTTCGGTTTGGATTGCACCGACATCTCTTTTCTAAGTTTGGCCATCTCTTTATCCTTGCAATTTAAGTTCTTCAAGTCATCAATCAATCCTTTCATTTATGTGATAGACCTACATTAAAAAAAAGTCATCAATCAATCCTTTTATTTATGTGATAGGCCTGCATTTAAAATGAACATTTACCACAAATTAAAGGTATCTTATATTATTAGATATATTATTATAAAACATGCTTTGGTTAAGGAGTTATTGATACTTCAAGTGCAAAATGATGATATAAAACCATGATAAAAATGCACTTTTAAGTACTAATCACACCCTACCTAAGATAAGTCGTATTGTTGTTTGATTGTTTTTTCTAAGTCAAGTTTCTATTCATTGAATTTTTTTTTAAGGTTCAAGGTAAATCTCTCTATTCATGAGAAAGTTTCTACCTTATTGAATTAAATACTAATTATTCTAAAATCTAAATTTTAGTATCTTATTTATTTACACCTTGTATCTTTAATATCTAAATATGTACTTTATTATGTAATTTTATACATCACATATATCAAAGTTTACATCTAGATCTTAGAAAAAAAATTGTAAAAAAACTATTTTTGATATTTTGGCTAAACCTTAATAGATGATCATAAACTAGTTACGATATTTATTTTTCTTATTTTTAAAGCATGAGAACAATACAATTTTTTTTAATAAAAATATACTTGAAAATTTTTTAGGATTTGACCATATGCATGAATTTTATTTTTTTTGAAATCGAAAATTAATTTAAAATTTTTTGAGATTTTTTTAATATGAAATTGATTTATGAAATATTTGGGAGATAATAGGGTATTTTAATACCGAATTTGTATTTTACAGTGTAAATATACAATTCAATATTATGTAAAATTGGTAGAAAAATATTTGAGAAAATCTCAATTTTTTGAAATGATTTTTGGATTTTTTTTGGATTTCTTTGTTTTTTAATATTATAATAGTATAATATATATTGTTATAAATAAATATATATAGTAAATATACATGGGTTGGTGATTAATACTTAAAAATACATTTTTATCAAGGTTTTATATTAGCATTTTGCACTTGAAGTATCAACAACTCTTTAACTAAAGCATGTTTTATAATAACAAGTCTGATACTATAAAGTACCTTTAATTTATAGTAAATGTTAATCTTAAATGCAAGCTTATCACATAAATGAAAGGATTGATTGATGAGTTTAAATACTGAAATTGAAAGGACAAAGAGATGACCAAACTTAGAAAAAAGATGTTGGTACAGTCCAAACTAGAACACTGTTCAATAATGAGGTCATATCTGGAGCTATATATTTCAAATTTAAATATGTTTTGTATGAATGGAAAGGTGAGACATAGGCCCAAAACTTTTACATAGAGTCCAAGATTTAAGAAGACCATTTTCAAGTTCAAATTATAGCAACAACAAAGAACCCTGAATTTGTCCTACAACCCAGACACTGTTCAGTGTTCAGCTCATATCTCGAGTTCTAGAAGTCCAAATAACCTCAATTGCTTTTTTTTGGAAAGATGAGATAATTTCTTAGAACTTTCATGAGTAAAGTTGGTTCAAATTCTGATGTTAACAATGACGTTTTGGATAAGGATTTTCACCAAGTCAAGAGTTGGTCACCCACTCAACAATTAGTCATCAAATCAATAGTTTAAAATTTTAGCCTATAAAAGGAGGCATTTGTCATGCATTTAGGAGCTTGGTTGTTCAGATCAAGATCTCGCTCTTACTCTCGCTCTCTCTTTTCATATTTTTGTAATGGTTAAGTTTTGTTTTTATTAATATCTTATTTATGTTGTTCATTTCCTTTTCTTTACTTAGTTAAATTGTATCTTATTTATGTTCTTATCTTATTTATTTATGTTTTTCTTCCTCATTATATTTAGTTAAGTTTATTATATCAAGGTGAAAAAGGTTACACTAATAGTGTAAGAATAAGTATAATATAAATTCAATATGAACTTCAATGTTTATATCCTAAACAACTTGCTATTAACATGTCTTATCATTTTTATTTTATTAATTCTTAATACATTGCTTGTTAAATGGTTAATCTAGATTTGTGTTGTATAACACTTAGTACAATAAATGCTTGATACTTTCATAGCTCAACCGTATGGTATAACCTACACCTGTGCTATGAAAGGAACTTGATTTGTTCTTAACATAAGTTAGCATCATGAATTCCTGACAATATTTAAAATTTTAGTGTTATTTAAATAAGATAATTAATATGATCATGTTAACAATTTATAATGAGCTATTAATAACAAATCATCCGATTGAAACCTTCTTTATATGTGGTTTCAGTTGAGTAATAAGAAGAGTTTATACTATACTTGTTTGAAATATCATTAGTGGATCCTCTAACCTTGATATTTATTTTTATCAGTATTTAATCCTCATATTAATCTTACATCTCAAAGTCCTCTTTAACTTATTATTATTGTTGTTGTTATTGTTGTTGTTGTTATTTATAATTTATATAGTTAACTTTCTTGTGGTTCGACTCCAATGGAAGGTGGTTCGACTACAATCTTGTCGGGTTATTTATTACTTTGACACTCCTACACTTGAGAGAAGACATTAATCTTTTGGTTGTGTCAAGTTTTTGACGCCGCTGCTGGAGAGGTAAATTATTATATAAATTATAATATTTATTTTATTTTTTCTTTTCACTTTTTGTATATCTAACTTTGTTTCTTTTGTTTTGTTTCCTTTTATTTTGCTTTCTTCTTCATTTTATTCTCTTCCTACACGTGCATGAGAGTTTGGTCGCATATATTAAGTGGTAGACTTTGTAGGGTATCCTCATCATTTTCAGAAAATATGGCCGAAGAAGATAACCAGTCGCTTCATAATGAGAATAACTGTATTAGAATAGTTAAAGACCACATAAATCCCACAAGAAAAAGTGCACCCTCATGCGTAGTTTTTCCTCCTGATGCATCATATTTTAATTTTAAGCTAGACATTATTCAACTTTTACCTTCTTTTCATAACTTTTAAAAATGAAGATCCTGATGAAGCAATATAGTACCTAGATTTACTAGCTGAAAATGCTCAAAATTGGGACATTATGGGCAATTATGAGGCACCGGGTAAAACTCAACCTCATACATCTAGTGGAGATATGTACAACCTTAGAGAAGATCATGACCTCTAAGCTAAATTTGCATTTTTAGCTAGAAAAGTCGAGGCACTTGAATGTAAAAGGAGTGGTCAATTAAAATATATTCAAGACATTATGTGTTAAATTTGTGAAACAAATAAACATGCAACCAATGATTGTCCAACTTTGCTTTCTTTCAAGGAATGCCTCCATAAAGAAGCTCATGCTTTAAACAATTTTCAAAGGCTCAATCATAATCCATACTCGCAAACATACAACCCTGGTTGGAGAAATCACTCATATTTCAATTGGAAGAGTGGTAATAATAATATACAAACTTCACAGTCCCCATTTAAAGCACATTAAACTTTCCAAAATTCTCATGGATATGCACCTCTTTATGCTCCACCTCCTAAAAGAACTCTTGAGAAAACATTGCATGCATTCATTGAAAAGCAGGAGATAATCAACACTCAAAATGCTCAAACCATGGCAGATTTTAAAGATACTCTTGCAAAGTTCACATTTACTCTCAATTTTCAAGAGAAAGGTAAGTCTCCATCTCAACCACAGCAAAATCCTAGGGGGCAATATAATGCAAATGCATGTAGTTCTAGAAGCGAACACATGGATCAAGTCAAATCAGTCATTACTCTTCGTAATGGTAAGGTTATTGAAAAACCCACTCTTGAACCTTGTGAGAAAGATGATGAATCAATCTCTAAGGGTAAGGAAGGGGTTGAATCTAAACATTGCAAAGAAAAAATTGATTCCTCACCAACACTTTCATTTCCTCATGCCATGACCAAACAAAGAAAAATCAATCACAACTCATAAAAATGCATTAGGATGGACTATAACTGACATAAAAGGAATTAGTCCTTTGATTTGCACACACAAGATTTATTTGAAGGAAAATGCTAAATCCTCTAGAGAAATGTAACGAAAGTGTAATCCTAATATGAAAAAAGTAGTGAAAAATAAAGTCATTAAGCTTCTTAATAATGGAATCATTTATCCCATTTCTGATAATAAATGGGTAAGTCCTACTCAAGTTGTACCCAAGAAGTCTAGAGTCACTATGATAACAAATGAGAAAAATGAGTTAATTCCAACTAGGATTATTATTGGTTAGTGCATGTGCATTGACTATAGGAAACTTAATTCAATGACTAGAAAAGATCATTTCCCTTTACCTTTCATAGATCAAATCCTAGAAAGAGTTGCACGTCATGAATTTTATTGTTTTCTAGATGGCTATTCAGATTACAACTAAATTGAAATTGTATTGGAAGATCAAGAGAAGACTACTTTCACATGTTCATTTGGTACTTTTGCATATCAAATAATGCATTTTAGATTATATAATGCACCAAAGATACTTGCTTAACATATTCAATGATATGGTTAAACGTTTTCTTAAGATTTTTATGGATAATTTTTCTATTTTTGGTGATTCATTTGATGATTGTTTAACTAACTTGGAAAAGGTTTTGAACAGGTATGAAAAGAAGAATCTTGTATTGAATTAGGAAAAATATCATTTTATGGTTACAAATGACATTGTACTTGGTCACATTGTTTCATCAAAAGGAATTGAGGTTGACAAATCTAAAATCAAATTAATTGTTAACTTGCCAACACCAAAATCTATTAAAGATGTTAGATCATTCTTAGGATATACTGGTTTTTACAGAAGGTTCATCAAAGATTTTAGTGTAATATATAAATCATAGCGTAACCTTCTAACAAAGAAAAATGTTTTTGAATAGACTGAATAATGTGAAAAAGCCTTTGTTAAACTTGAAAGCTTGCTTACTTTTACTCCTATCATTCAACCTCTTGATTGGTCATTACCTTTTGGAATAATGTATGACGCTAGTGATTATGCCATGGGTGCTATCTTGGGACAAAGAAAAGATAAGAAATCTTATATAATTTACTATGCAAGTAAAACTTTAAATAGTGCTCAAATGAATTACACTACTATTGAAAAAGAATTACTTGTAGTAGTATTTGCATGTAACAAGTTCAGATTTTATCTTGCTGGCTTACCTATTGTCCTTTTTAGTGATCATACAACACTGAAATATCTTCTCTCTAAGAAAGATTATAAGGCTAGATTGTGCGGTGGATTTTGTTACTTCAAGAATTTGATATCACAATCAAAGACAAGAAAGGCACCGAAAATGTTGTTGCAGATCATTTATCAAGAATGATAACATATTTGAGATCTAATATCAAACTAATCGATGACTACTTTCAGTTTCCTATGATAACTGATATCTGTGTATATATTTGTGCAATTCTTTGCTCTTTCTGCCTTCTTTGAATCTCTTCTCCAATTCTCATTTAAAAATGGACACCACTTTTGAAAAATTTAAAAAATATTTTCCCGTTTTGCCTCCAAATGCGATTGAAAAAATTTACTATACTAGATGTGAAAGATTGAGGTTGTTAATAAATCATGAAATCCCTGAAGATATTCATTGATTGATTGAAGTAAAGGTCCAATTATCTGGTGAGTCCTCCAATTCTTTCATTTCATACATGCCTGAAACAGGTAAAAGCACTTTTGCAAAGAAACGTTGTACAAAATGACTAAAAGTTTGTCACATATATACTAGATAGACTTGTAATGCAAAATGTTGTTCTTTAGAAATGGTATATATAAACTGTAAAGATAAAATACAATTCATTAAGGATGGTCTGAGTAAGAGGTCTTTAGATAATCTTCTATTGACTCTTGAGATGTACCCTAGTGGAGATATGTATTGTGCAATTCATGATTTATGGCCACAATTCCATAAAGAACATGCTCGACATAGTCTTAGGAATCTGACTAAAAAAAACCCTGTTTGCCAATTTTTAAGAAAACTGGATGGGAAGCCTATCCCTGACCTATAGAGGGCGTTTAAGCCGTTCTTGGATGTAAAATCAAGGAAAGATGTGAACCACAATCACCACCACTTGTACATACACATGCTTTTACAAAAATAAATAAATAAATAAATTAAGAGAGAGAGTAAGACTCTAACTAGCTTACATATAAATGGTATGATTGCATTCTTAATTTCTCATCTATAAAATATTATTTTCTTTCCATTCATTTCTACTCAACCTATACATTTAACAGATATAGAAGTGTGAAAAAATGGCAGGTTCCTCAAGTCATCACATAAAAGATATTTATGATTTCGGTGGATCCAGTCCTAAGAAGGAAATATAGTTTTTAAAATCAGCAAATTATCTTGGTTAAGTGCTAGCTGAAAAAAAAAGTTCATATAGTGTATGAGGAAGGCAGCCTTGGGTTAATTAGGGGATGTGTTAATAGCTGTATTTTTAGAAGGTAGTCAAGTTTTTAGGGTCGTTCCTAAGGCTTTAGCAAAAAGAGACATCATTGGAAAAATAATTGGAGAGGAACTACATGTCTTTACAATTTCTGATCGAATGAAGGCAATGTTTAAACACACTAATGCCTTCATTGCCTTACCAGGTGGTTTGGGCACATTGAAAGAGATCTTTCATATTTTCTCTTGAGCCCAACTGCACATTCACCATAAACCCATAGGTTTGTTAAATGTTAATGATTTTTATGATAAATTTTTGTCTTTTCTTGATCATGCTGTGGAAAAGAATTGTCTAACATCTTCGGCACGATAAATTATAATCTATGCTGCTACTGCTAAATAATTAATTGACCAACTATAATCTTTCATCCCTATAATTTATCCCTCTATGAGGCACATAAATTAATCAATTAAGAAAAGCCGTAAAAAGTTTAGATTGGATTTGAGCCTTCATTTGTAAAAACTTTGTGTCTTTTGGTTTTATTATTATGTTTTGTTATTTCTTATATTTGTTTAAGTGTGTTTTAGGTGATGTCTTTTATAGTCTATCTTTCTACCTTAGGTCATTGAGGACAATGTCTCGTTTTGGTTAGGGGGAAAGGGTAGTAGTTGATATTAAAAAAAAAAAATTAACTAACTGTATTTTCTATTTCATAAACAATTTGCAAAAACTATTGTTACTGGGATTGCAGATAATTAGTACTTAAAAGTGTATTTTTATCAAGGTTTTATATTATCATTTTACATTTAAAGTATCAATAACTTCTTAACAAAAACATGGTTTATAATAACAAGTCTTATACTATAAGGTACCTTTAATTTGTAGTAAATGTTCATCTTAAATGCAAACTTATCACATAAATGAAAGGATTGATTGATGAGTTTAAGTACTAAAATTGAAAGGATAAAGAGATGGTCAAACTTTAAAGAGAGATGCTGGTGCAGTCCAAACTGGAACACTATTCAATAATTGGGTCATATTTAGAGCTGTAGATCTCGGATTTAAGTCTACTTTATATGAATGGAAAGGTAAGACATAGGCCTACAATTTTCATAGGAGTTTAAGATTTAAAAAGATCATTTCCAAGTCCAAATTGTAGCAAAAACAAAAAAGTCTGAATTCAAGTCCAAAATGTTCAGTGTTCAGCCCATATCTTAATTTTTTTTCCTGGAAAGCTGAGATAATTTTCTAGAACTTTCATGTGGAGGTTTGGTTCAAAATTTGACATTATCAATGATTTTTTATTTAGACAAGAGAAAATAAAAATTGTCACCAAGTCAAGAGTTGGCCACCCACGCATCAATTAGTCATCAAATCAATAATTCCTAATTTTGGCCTATAAAAGAAGGCATTTGCCATGCATTTAGGCATCTTGGTTTCCAAATCAAGATCATGCTCTTGTTTTCTCTCTTTGTAGTTTTGTAATGCTTAATTTTTGCTTTCATTAATATCTTGTTTATGCCTTTCATTTCCTTCCCTTTACTTAGATAATTTTTATTTTATTTATGTTCTTATCATGTTTATTTATGTTTATCTCTTTCATTAAGTTTAGCTAAGTTTGTCAAGGCGAAAAGGTTACACTAATGGTGTAAGAATAAATATAGTGTAAACTCAATATAGACTTTAATGTTTGATATTAACATGTTTTGTATTTGTTATCTTGTTCATATTTAATACTTTGCTTGTTAAATGGTTAATCTAGATTTGTATTGTATAACACTTGGTACAAAAAAAACTTGACACTTTCATAGCCCAACCATATGGTATAATCGACACTTGTGCTATGAAAGGAACTTAATTTGTTGCTAACATAAGTTATAATCATGAATACCTGACAATATTTACACGTATTAACATTATTCAAAGAAGATAATTAATGTAATTATGTTAATGATTAGTACTTAAAAGTGCATTTTTATCAAGGTTTTGTATCATCATTTTGCTCTTAAAGTATCAATAACTCCTTAACTAAAGTATGTTTTATAATAATATATCTAATAATATAACTAATAACAATAAATGTCAAGGTTAGAGGATCCACTAATGGTATGTCGAACAAGTATAATATAAACTTTTATTATTCAATTGAAAACCACACACAAAGGAGGTTCCAATCAGATTATAAATTATGAACATGATGACATTAGTTATCTTATTTGATTAATGCTAATACTTGTAAATCTCGTCAGGCGTTCATGATTATAACTTATGTTAACTGATTAGTACTTAAAATGACATTTTTATCAAGGTTTTATGTCATCATTTTTGCACTTGAAGTATCAATAACTCCTTAACTAAAACATGTTTTATAATAATATATCTAATAATATAAGATACTTTTAATTTGTGGTAAATGTTCATTTTAAATGCAAGCCTATCAAATAAATGAAAGGATTGATTGATGAATTTAAGAACTGAAATTAAAAGGACAAAGAGATGACCAAACTTTGAAAAGCGATGTTGGTGCAATCCAAACTGGAACACTGTTTGATAATTGGGTCATATCTGGAGCTGTAGATCTCAAATTTAGGTCTATTTTATATGGATGGAAAGATAAGACAGAGGCCTACAACTTTCATATAGAGCCCAAGACTTAAAAAGGTCATTTTTAAGTCCAAATTGTAGCAACAATAAAGAAGTCTGAATCTGTCCTCCAGCCCGAGCACTATTCGGTGTTTGGCCCATAGTTGGAGTTCTAGAAGTTCAAATGACTTTAATTTTTTACAGAAAGCTGAGAAAATTTCCTACAACTTTCATGTTTTCAAGTGGTTCCAATTTTGATGTTATCAATGATGTTTTAGGCAGACAAAAGAAGATAAAGATTGTCACCAAGTTAAGAGTTGGCCACCCACTCATCAATTAGTCATCAAATCAATAGTTGTTACCTTTAACAAAAGAACACAAATAATGTAATAATCCATTGTGCAACCCACAATCGTATGTTAAAGTGTGTGTGTGTGTGTGTAAATTAAGGTTTAAGAATACATGTTAAATGAGTATATGAGCAGAATTAAGTGATAGTAATGCGAGAGTTTGTAAACTTGAATATTTCAAGAAGTATTATGATAGACCTTATTAAGAATGGTTACTAAGATGCATCTCAAGAGTCATAAAAAGATCTCCTTTACTCTACCATCATAGTAACAACAATTTTACACATGCTTTATGAAATAGAAAACACATTTAGTTTTTTTTAGCTACTACCTTCCCCCCCAACCAAAAGGAGACATTGTCCTCAATGTTCTAAGGTAGAAAGATAGAGTATAGAAGATATCACTTGAAATAACAAACACTGACAAACCTGAAACATACTGAAACAAATATAAGAAACAACAAAACACAATAATAAAACCAAAAGACACAAAGATTCACAAATGAAGGCTCAAATCTAATTTAAGCTTTTTACGGTTTTCCTTAGATGACCAATTTATGCAACTCATGGAGGGATCAATCACAGGAATGAAAGATTGCAGTTGGTCAATCAATTGTTCAGTAGTAGCAGCAGAGATTATGATTTATCGTGCAGAAGATGTTAGAAATTCCTGTTCCATAGCATAATCAAGAAAAGACAACAACTTATTATAATAACCATTAACATTTAACAAATCTATGGGTTTATGGTGAATGTGCTGTTGGGCCCAAGAGGAAATATGAAAGATCTCTTCCAATGTGCCTAGACCACCTGGTAAAGCAATGAAGGCATCAGCATGGTTAAACATTGCATTCATTCGAGTCGACATTGTGGAGACCTGTAGTTCCTCTCCAATTATTTTTCCAATGATGTCTCCTTGTGCTAAAGCTTCGGGGACGACCCCCAAAACTTGACTACCTCCTAAAAGTGCAGCTATTGACACACCTCCCATTAACCCAAGATTGCCTCCCCCATACATTAAATGAATCTTTCTCCCAGCTAGCACCTGACCAAGATGATTTGTTGATTCTAAAATCCCCTTTTCTTTCCTAGGACTAGATCCACCAAAAACACAAATATTTTTTATTTGATGACGTGAGGAATTTGCCATTTCTACACACTTCTGTATTTGATGAATGTATGGGTTGAGTGAAAATGAAAGGAAGGAAGAGAGGATTTTATAGATGAGAAATTAGAAAGGCAATCATACCACCTATATGTAGGCCAGCTAGAGTCTCACACACTCTCTCTCTTTATTTATTTATTTATTTACTTTTGAAAAAAGCATGTGTATATACAGGTAGTTGTGATTGTGGCTCACATCTTCCCTTGGTTTTACGTCCAAGAATGGCTTAAACGCCCTTTATGGGTCGGGGATAGGCTTCTCATCTAGTTTTCTTAAAAACTAGCAAACAGGGTCTTTTTTAGTCAGATTCCTAAGACTAAGTCGATCATGTTCTTTATGAAATAGTGGCCATAAATTATGAATTGCACGATGCACATCTCCACTAGGATACGTCTCAAGAGTCAATAAAAGATTATCTAAAGACTCCTTACTCAGGCCATCCTTAATGAATTGTATTTTATCTTCACAGTTTATAGATACCATTCCTAAAGAACGACATTGTGCATTACAAGTCCATTTAGCACATCGATGACAGACTTTCAATCGTTTTGCACGATGTTTTTTTGCAAAAGTGTTTTTACCTATTCCAAGCATGTGTGAAATGAAGGAGTTAGAGGACTCACCTGATAATCGGACCTTTGCTTCAATCAACCAGCGAATATCTTCAGGAATTCCATGATTCATTAATAATCTCAATCTTGCACATCTAGTACGGTAAATTTTTGTAATTGCAATCTAAGGCAGAGCGAGAAAATACTTTTTCAATTTTTCAAGATTAGTGTCCATTTTCAAAAGAGAATTGGAAGAGAGATTCAAAGAATTGCACAAATATATACACATATATCAGTTATTGTGGGAAACTAAAAGAACCGACTTAAGTCACGGAGAACCATTATCTGCCATTTGACCGAGGTGCGAGAAACTAGCAAAAATCAATAAAAAAAAAACACAAAAACAATGTAAGAAAAACAAAATAATCAACCTTTATCTACAAGATCATTCAAACCAGTTAATTCATTTTCACTAGGAAAATTATCTAAGTAAACTTTCAAACGATGTCCATTTTCCTTAAAAACATTGTCATTCATTGAATTCTCAATATCACAGGCCCCATAAGGATTGTTCCATCTTGATCTTAGCTCTCTAGGGAATGAATAGAGTTGAGAATTATAAAACAAAATTTTTTGACCAGTATCAACTTTTTGGAAATTTTCACAAGTTCTACAGAATGCATGCGTGTCCTTGAACATGGTAGGCCTATAAAATCCATTTTGAAAGATTTTTGTAGCTGTCTTTTTTGACAAGAAATAACTCCTACATGCTTCAGAATGAAAAAGTTTAATGAAACTACTTACCTCATTGTCGGGAATGAATCTTTGAAATATTTGATTAGGAAAATATTTGAATAAGTTAGGGTCATCACAATAAAAGTTCTTCACTTCATTCAAAAACTTTTCTTTGTCTTGGGTACTCCAATCAGCTGGCAAATCTCTTAAAACAAGAAAATTGATATTTTTATCGTACCAAGGCATTGGACTAAGAGAAAGTAAGGATTTGTCAGAAGAGTAATCATTGATGGGGTGATGTCAGATGTCGAATTTGTTGTCACTGTTGACAAAAGATTCGCATCAACATTTTTGGTGCTTTTTTCATCAGTGATTTCTTCCTCACAATAAATCATTTGCAAATCTTCAAATTCATCCAACTCATTTTTACTTAAAGTAGATTCAAGTTGATCATAAACTAATTCGTCAATATGATCTACTTCTTGTAAATCATTATCATCTCTAGGTTGCTTGCAAATGTTGAAAATATTCATCTCTAATGTCATGTTTCCAAACGATAGCTTCATCAGTCCATTCCTATAATTAATCAATGCGTTAGAAGTTGCAAGAAATGGACGTCCTAAAATAACAGGAAATGAATTACATACTTCAACAGGTTGTGTGTCCCAGACAATAAAATCCACAGGATAAATGAATTTATCGACTTATACTAACACATCTTCGACTATTCCTCTAGGCATTTTTATAAATCTATCAGCAAGTAAAAGAGTTATAGAAGTTGGTTTTAACTCACCTAGATTGAGACTTTGAAAAACTGAATATGGAAGTAAATTCACACTAGCTCCAAGATCAAGTAAGGCTCTTTCAATTTTATGGTCTCCAATAAAGCAAGAAATTGTAGGACAACCAGGGTCTTTATATTTCAAAGTATTATTATTTTGAAGAATAGCACTTACTTGTTTGGCTAAAAAGGCTTTCTTTTTGACATTCAGTTTCCTTTTCACAGTACATAGATCTTTCAAAAATTTAGCATAGGAAGGAACTTGTTTAATAGCATCCAGGAAAGGTATATTGAGTCTTACCTGTTTGAAAGTTTCAAAAATTTCAGAGTTGTGATTGACTTTCCTTTGTTTGGTCATGGCTTGAGGAAATGGAAGTGCTGGCGGGGAATCAGTCATTTCTTTGCAATTTTCAGATTCAACCCCTTCCTTACCCTCAGAGATTGACTCATCATCTTTCTCACAAGGTTCAATAGTGGGTTTTTTAGTAACCTTACCACTGCGAAGAGTAGTGACTGATTTGACTTGATCCATGTGTTGACTTCTGGAACTACTTGCATTTACATTGTATTGCCCCTTGGGATTTTGTTGTGGTTGAAATGGAAACTTACCTTTCTCTTGGAAACTAAGAGTAGATGTCAATTTTGGAAGAGTATCTTTAAAATCTGTCATGTTTTGAGCAAGTTAAGTATTGATTGTCTCTTTCTTTTCAATGAATGCATGCAATGTTTCCTCAAGATTTCTTCTAGGAGGTGGAGCATAAGAAAGTGCATATCCATGAGAATTTTGAAAATTATAGTGTGCTTGAAACGGTGGTTGTGAAGTTTGTACATTGTTACTCTTCCAACTAAAATTTGGCTGATTTCTCCAACCAGGGTTGTATGTTTGGGAATATGGGTTGCGGTTGGCCCTTTGGAAACTGTTTAAAGTATGAGCTTATTCATGGAGACATTCCTTAAAAGAAGGCAAGGTTAGACATTTAATGATTGAGTGTTCATTTGTTTCACATATTTGACACACAATGTTTTCAACAAATTTTAATTAACCACTCTTTTTCAATTCTAGTGCCTCAACTTTTCTAGCTAAAGATGCAAACTTGGCTTGAAGGTCATGATCTTCCCTAAGGTTGTACATACCTCCACTAGATGTATGAGATTGAGTTTGACTCGGTGCCTCATAAGTACCCGCAGTGTCCCAATTTTGAGCATTTTCAGCTAACAAGTCTAAGTACTCCATTGCTTCATCAGGGTCTTTATCTTCAAAAGTTCCATTGCACATCAATTCAACCATTTGCCTATCTTTAGGTGTTAACCCTTCATAGAAATGTGAAACCAATCTCCATGTTTCAAAACCATGATAAGGGCAAGTACTAAGCAAGTCTCGATACCTATCCCAACATTTGTAAAATGTTTCTCCTGGTTTTTGAGTGAAAGTGGTGATTTGTCTCTTGAAAGAGTTTGTTCTATGAGATGGAAAAAACTTCTTTAAAAACTGTTGTTGCATTTCATCCCAAGCACGAATGGATCCTGGTCTTAAATTTTGTAGCCATGTTTTAGCTTTATCTTTTAATGAAAAAGGAAAAAGCTTTAATCTAATGGTGTTCATGCTACAATTTAAATTATTATATGTGTTGCAGACCTCCTCAAATTCCCTTAAATGCAAGTATGGATTTTCCAATTCCAAACCATGAAAAGAAGGTAAAAGTTGAATAATACCTGGTTTAAAATTAAAATGAGATGCATCAGGAGGAAAAACTATGCATGATGGTGCACTTGTTCTTGTGGGATTCATGTGGTCTCTAAGTGTTCTAGCACGGTTATTCTCATTATTCTCATTATGAAGTGATTGATTATCTTCTTCGGCCATATTTTCTGAAAATGATGAGGATACCCTACAAAGTCTACCACTTGATGTACGTGACCACACTCTCATGCACGTGTAGGAATAAAATAAAAAGAAGAACAAGAAAGCAAAAGAAGGAGGAAGAAAACAAAATAAAAAGAAACAAAAGAAAAGAAACAAAGTTATATACAAGAAAAGTGAAAAGAGAAAATAAAATAAATACTATAATTTATACAAGAACTTACCTCCCCGGCAACGGCGCCAAAAACTTGACACGACTAAAAGATTGATGTCTTCTCCCAAGTGCAGGAGTGTCGAAGTAATAAATAACCCGGCAAGACCGGGGTCGAACCACAGGGAGGTTAATTGTACAAATTATAAACAACAATTATAAAACAACAATAACAACAACAACAATAGTAATAATAATAATAATAATAATAATAATAATAATAGTAGTAGTAGTAGTAGTAGTAGTAGTA